>NC_028644.1:18444671-18462873 GCF_001406875.1 Solanum pennellii
TTGCGCAACCTGTGACGGCCCGTCATGCCTGCGACGGTCCGTCACGCAGGTCGTCGCAACCTCCTAAAATCCAAGTGGACTGTGACGGCCCGTCACACCTGTGACGGTCCGTCCTGCACCTCCGTCCTGACGGTCAGAGACTCGTTTCCCGTACCAATTTCTCAAGAGTTGAAGTGTTTTGCAACGGGAGCTTACGACGGCTCGTCGTGGATGTGACGGCACGTCCTGCAGGTCCGTCATAGATTACAGAGAGTCGATTTTCAGTACCCAATTTCAGAATTTCTAAGTATGCTGAAACGAGACATCTGTGACGGGCCGTCGTGCCTATGACGGTCCGTCGTGATGTCCGTAATCTTAGCCAGTTTTTCCAGAAATAAATCTGCTGCTCAAAACGACTAAACAGGTCGTTACATACATATAATTCATACTCATATTACGTTAAAGGCAGCAGCTATAGTCAATCAACCATGACCAATTCATGTAACAACTACCTAACGTCAAGATTATAAGTTACTACTTGATACACTAGAAGAACTTAGTTCAACTCATATTCATCCTTCTTCATCTTGATCATACACGATTTATACTTACAGTTAAATGATAATATTAACCTTAACAATAGCTACAAGAACCACAACATAATCAAAATCCACCTTTTTAATCAATTGAGGACCTACATTACAATGATCATAATGAAGACTAGGTACTCCTTCATGCATTGATTCACATGGTTAATTCATCAATGATTCACCATGAATATAAATACTAGACAGTACAAATAATAATATTAACATAATTGAATCACAAATTGACATGCATAAGATCAAGATCATGAAGCATACATACGCTAAAATTGAGTTTGTGAATTAGCATAGGTTCATCATGCAATAGGATTGAAAATCACGTCAAAATAAGTAGATAATCATCAATACATTCATATTTTGATTTTGATATCAATTTAAGAAAGAACCCATTGCTAGAATGAAGAAGAAGAACTTGATCATATTTTTCTCTTTGAAAACCTTTTGATTAAAACTCTAGATAGGAGGATGACTAGAGATGAAGGATCACCATACCTTCATGTACATCATAATCTCAAAAAATTGATGATTCATACATGGAAATCCAATATCCAAGTTGTTCTTGAGGTTCACCAACAATGACGTTATAGAGACAATACTTTTTGAGCGAAAAGGTTTAATTTCGTGAGAGAGGTTTTGGAATGGTTTCTTCACGTTTTTAATCCCTTATACACACCCAAATGTAGCTAAATAAGCCTAATAGAATCAGGTTAGGACGTTGGGTGATTTTCCCATTCACCCCTTAAATGAAACATACGCAGGCACCTGTTTACAGGGCAACATCGATGGAACCATCTACTGGCCGTTGGTCTGTCGACGTGTCGTGCATTGGCTTCCGCAATAGGTCCTTGGAAATTTTTTTTGCCTTGAGACCTGACCAAGATATGTATAAATCGACAAGACCTCCCCTACAGGCCATTGTTTTATTAGAAGGCCATTGTTTGGTCCCTCGATTCACACTGCCAAGGCAGTGTCTCGACCAGCCTTGGGTCCTTCTTGTGGGGCCTTTTGCGGGGCACTTTAGAAGTCGTACCGAAATTTTTCAAGTTTAAAAACAACCCTTAACAATTTATAGACCTTACACATAAGTTTCACCCGAATCAAACACCTGAAACTCGTCCAAACATGCTAGGCCTAATCAAGAGACACGTTGGGTGTCTTAAGGGCTATCATTCGAACGCCTTGGACGTTCATGGTCGTTTGACCTCCAAACTTCTTGAAACTACATTTATCATATTTGAACATAACTATAACTCATTTTAATACTTAATAAGATCATGAAATACAGTCTATAAACACGCATGGACACATGAGACACATAGGTGACTAGTCGTCGAACGTTTTGGTCGTCCCTTGACGTTCGACTTCCAAATCACTTTAAACTTTACATGCTGCCTCTAAACCATATTATAAGTAAATTTAGAACCTTATAACCTTAATAAATACATTTTAAGCTCTAGAAATCCTATCTCATTTTTGGTTCTTACATAGCAATAACCATATCCTCTTTAAGTCATGCTATACACTATCATACCATCATCAATATGACCATCTTATACTTATTTAGTAAAGTAGGAATAAGCAAACATCATCCCTAAGACTATACACAAAGCCATAGTCATAGTCTAAAATGATCACCTAAATAATATCGATAGAAGAACATATATACTTTCACATTACTTATCATGTAGGTAGCTATTATCATACATCACATAATCAATTACAAAATTAATCGTAATACTTCAAGTAGTTTCCGTCAAGGTCATGTTTATCATAATACATAAAGTAACAACAACAAGGCCACATCAATTGCAAGTAAAACACATAACACCACAACCATGTGTGTACCATACCAATCACAAAATGATTGAAGTCTAATTAACATAAAAATAAGGGAATTAGGGAAGTGTACCACCACTCAATCCTCAACACCTCAATTCGATGCTAAATCATCTAATTCAATAACATAAGGCCCTTACCAGTGTCCATGAACATCAATTCAATGTGAAAAACTATCGTACTAAATGAAACTAGGTCAATTCAATATAGATTCATCAATCTAATACAACCTAGATATCAATTCAATACAATTATTACATCATTAGATAGCCCATAGAAAACTACATTAGAATTCATAAGCATTAAGTCAATATTAAGTAACCCATAAAATAGTCAAAAACTAGGGTTCATCAATTAGTTTGGTTCATAGGTTAATTGATTTAAAATCTATTTAATAACTATTCAATAAACATTCATTACTTAAAAACCTTCAATGCAAGAACGCATGGATAGATCATGAAATTGGACAATTGAACTTTGAAAACATTAGAAAACATCTTTGAAAGTTGGGCTCCTTGATGACTAGAGTTTCAAGGATCAAAAACCATACTTTAATGAAGCTAATTCTTCAATTTGATGAAGAATCTCCACTCAATTCTACATCCAAGCCCTTCCGTGAGTTTTGGCTCCAATGGAGCTGTAGGGAATTTCTAAGGGAATTTGGGTTTTGATTTTGTAGAATGAAATCTTCTGAGTGTTTTAGGATTATAATAATATTTAAAGTACCCAAAAGACCTTTAGAAACCGCCCTTTTTCTTTTTTGGGAATGGGGTGAATTTACACTTTCACCCTTGCAACTTACAGTGACTGCACGCAGGGATAGTCCTCACAGACGGAGGACCATCGACGGTCCGTCCTTTGACAAACGGACCATCCTGCTGGTCCCTGGTCTGGAACTGAGGCTTTTCTTTGGTCTTTCCTCTCCCATTACTACATTTCAGTTGATGAGACACCACCAACGGGGCATCGACTAACCCACTAGGCGTCGATTGCCTTCTGTTAGTGGGCAGTCTTGGTGAGTCTAGGGAACCAACTTGGGTCCATCCTCAAGGACCTTGGATGGTCCTTGTCGATATTTTCCTGGACATTTCCAAACCAAACATTCTCTTACATGAGTTTAGGACCTCCCATATGAATTTCATCAGAAACGAACATGTAAAACTTGACGAAACATGCTTAGACACACAAGGTCGTTTCAAGGTAAAACTTTTGAACGTCATGGACATTCTAGGACGTTTCACATCCAATCTTCACGAAACATGACACAATTCCTATAAACACCATAATAACTAAAATAATTACATTATAACCTCATGAATCACATATAAATTCATAAAACCACATATGATGCACATAGGTGACTTAGTCGTCGATCGTCTTAGTCATCCCTTGACGTTTGACTTCCAATGTACCTAAACGCTTAGACACTTCCTCAATACAACTTTATAGACATATTAGGATCTTAGACAATCATAACAACCACGTTAGGCTCTAGTTCACCTAAGTCATTTTCGAGGTCTTACAACGGGGCCCTTGTGAATTCGTACGCAAGAGTAACCTATGTAAATACAAACCTTAATACGTTTTAGACCTTCCACATTAGTTTCACTCAAACTAATACTCGCAACATGTCTAAACATGAAAGGCACACTCAAGATACACATGAACGTTTCAAGGTCTAACTTTCGAACGTCTGAGACGTTCTTCGATGTTTTACCTCCAAACTTCATGAAACTCCATACACTACTTATGAACATCATTATTAGTCATTTAAGGAACTCATAAGCTCATGACACACACATAAGCACATAATTACACATAAGGCCTCTTAGGTAACTAGTCATCAAACTTATAAGTCGTCCCTTGACGTTTGACTTCCAAATGACTTCAAATAAACCAAGCATACTTTAAAGCACTGTATTAACATGTTAAAAAGATTATATGAACATGTGAGGCTATAGAAACCCTAACTCATCTTGGAGGTCTTATAGAAAAGGATCCAAAGAGTGAAAGAAACCATACCTTAAAGGTTATAAAGCCACGAAATTGGGTTGGAAAATATAAGGCTTGATCTTCTTCTTGGAGCTCTAATGGTCTTCAATGGATGTTTGAAAGAAGATAGGATTTGAGAGAGATTAGAGTGATTTTTTATTTCAACTGTTGAGACTTGATTTTTTTGCTAAAATTGACTTTAAAATTACCCTGATACCTTATATAGTCATCCATTAAATTACCCAAAATACCCCTCACTTAAATGGGTGTTTTGGTGAAGTCAAAATGCATAAAATACGACTTTTATGATTCTGGGACTTTGATGCGCATCGGTGAATTCCAGATTTACTTTTGAAAATTCAGGTTGAGGCGGTTGACCTCGGGTAGGACCGGCATCGCGGCCATGTTTGGGTCTCCCCGTGTTGGTTGCGCGCATGCTTATTTCGCATGCTTCTTGCCCAAGTTGGGGTCCTCCTCAAGGCCCTTTTCGGTTGTCCTTGGGATGTTGTGACTATACGTTTTGACCCTCTATACTATATTTTACTTATTTAATGTCTTTTTTACAAGTTTTGGACTTCATATGACCATCATAAACCTTCACAAAATATAGGGACGTTAACTAGTTTAATTTTGCTAGTTTCCGGATTTTAATGCCTTTCTTTAATGATATGGCTCCAATACTTCTCAAATAAGTTATATAGACTTATTTGGGTCTAAAACCATCTTTATTAAACATATCAGTCTCTAGTATAGGTAATGGAAATTATGGGGCGTTACAATATCTCCCCCTTAGGAACATTCATCCCCAAATAACACCTTAAACCTTCTATTGAAGATAAGAAAAAGACTCAAGACTAAAAGTCAACTAACCAGCAATATAATAATGAGTCACAACTCATAGAAGGAATTTTGAACTCCTTTCAGCATATAATAATAGAATTAACACAAGGTAACCTAATCAACAACTCATGACACATAAGAGGCACATCATTTACATCACATAAGGAGGAACTACCTTCTCCATTTCAATATGAGCTCAACATGAACAATTTCAAAGAGTTTACATGCTAATTTATTATCAATACAACATAAAAATATGACCAAAATACTTCATATGAAGAAATATAGCACACTACATATTAATGTTCAAGTTAATCATGAGAATCATATTTCACAAACTCAATTTAGGCATAAATTTCTACAAGAATATGCACATACTAGATAAACATAATATGTTAAATATTATTCATATTACTCTTTTATGAGAAAGATACTGACCTTAACTTTGGATAGGAGTAGGGAGAAAGAGATGAGGATAGCGGGTCTTCATGTCGGCCTCGGCCAACCATATTGCACCCTTAACAAGGTGGTTCCTCCATAAGAATTTTTCCAGAGTCAACCAACTTATTTCTCAATTTCTTAACCTAATGATACAAGATCTTAACCGGGACCTCGTCATAAGAAATGTCCTCTTTTACCCCTAAACCTTCAAGAGGAAGATTCAAAACTAGATAACCTATACACTTCTTAAGCATAAACACATGGAACACTGGATGAATCTAAGCCAATTCAATTAGGAATTATAACTCAATCCCCTTCCCCTAACCTTTTCAAAATCACATAAAGCCTACATCACGGGGACTAATCTTCCCCTTCTTTCCAAACCTCATCACCCCTTTCATGGGTGAAATTTTCAATTAGACCTTATCTCCTACTTCAAATTAAAGGTCCCTTTTTCTATTGTCAGAATATGATTTTTTCCGACTACAAGTCATCTTCAACCTCTCTCATATGAGTCAAACATTCTTTGTGGCATCATACACTATTTCCGGACCAAGAAAAGCAAATTCACCCACTTCAAACCATCCAATTGGGGACCGACACCTCCTACCATAAAGGGTTTTAAAAGGTGTCATACCAATACTAGAATGGTAACTATTGTTGTAGGAGAATTCTATCAAAGGAATGTGATCATCACAACTTCCTTTGAAATCAATCATACAAGCCCTCAACATGTCTTCAAGAGTTTGGATGGTGCGCTTGTCCATCCATTTTAGGGTGGAAATAGGGGCTAAGCTTAATTTGGGTACCAAGCGCACTTTGGAAAATCTCCAAACGTGGGAGGTAAATTAGGAACCTCTATACAAAATAATCGGCAAGGGGGCCCCATGCAACTTTACAATCTATCTAACATACAATCTTGCATACTCTTTTGTAGAGTAAGAAACTTTTACGGGAAGGAAATAGGCTGATTTAGTCAACCTATAAACTATGACCCAATTGGATCCATGTTTCCTACGTGTTCGAGGCAAACCTACCACAAAGTCAGTGTTGACATCTACCCACTTCCATGTTAGGATATCAAATTCTTGGTTTAGACCACCCTGACCTTTATTCTCGCCTTTGACTTGTTGGTAATTAGAGCACCTCGACACAAATTTAGCTACCTCTCTTGTCACTCCATTCCACCAATAGACATCAAACAAGTCATGATAAATCTTTGTGGACCCTGGATTGATGGATTGTCGGGAGCCATGAGCCTCATTCGTGATTTTATCCCATTAACCATCAACATCAGGCACACATAATCACCTTGGTACCTAAGTACCCCATCCTCCCCTTGGGAGAAATATCCATTATTCTTTTTAAGGACCGATTCTTTCAACTCCATCAATAGGGTATTAAGATGTTGATTGGACTTCAAATCAACCACTAGAGATGACTCAGAGTTATGATGCACCATGATACCACCCACTACCCTTTGAAGATTCTTCAAGTCGGAAACCTAACATGGCAGACCTGTGAACCTCCTTCACCAATTATTTCATATCATCAACCATATGAGCCCCACTACCCATGGACACTCGGATTAGTGTATCCGCTACCCCATTGACTTTGACGAGATCATAAAGGACACACATGTCGTAATCCTTTAAATATTCTAACCTTCTTTTTTTGTAGTAAATTCATGTATTTTTGGCTGAATACATATTGGAGACTCTTGTGATCGGTGAACACATCAATATGTACCCCATAAAGATAATGCCTCCAAATTTTTAGGGCAAACACAACCGCTCCAAGCTCAATATCATGGGTTGGATAATTTTTTTCATGTGGTTTGAGTTTTGTAAAGGCATACTCTATGACATTTCAATGTTGCATTAGCACACATCCTAGACCCACTCGGGAGGCATCACAATAAATTACAAAGCCTTTAGTACCCTCCGGTAAGGAATACCGGCACGGAGGTGAGTCTATCTTTAAATAATTGAAAACTCTTTTCATACGATTCGAACCATTCAAATTTGGACTACTTTTGGGTTAAGGCCGTTAATTGAGATGCAATAGACGAAAATCCATTAACAAACCTCCTACATTAACAAGCCAACCCTAGAAAACTTAATATGTCAGTAGGAATCAAAGTTCTCGGCGAAATTTTGACCACTTCCATCTTCCTCGGATCAACCTATACCCCTTCACTGAAGACAATATGCGCAGGAAATGCAACCGACCTCAACCAAAACTCACACTTGCTAAACTTAGCAAAAAGTTGTTTATCCTTGAGAACTTGGAAAAGTATCCTCAAATGTCTCATATGATCATTATCACTCCTAGAGTATATAAAATTGTCATCAATGAAGACAATCACAAACAAATCAAGATACTTTTTAAAAACTTAATTCATAAGGTCCATGAATGTCGCTGGGGCATTTGTTAGACAAAATGACATCACTAGGAATTCAATGTGAACATATGTTTTTTGGAATGCCATTTTCGAAATATCAACCTCCGTTACTCTATGTTTAGCTTAACCCAACCACAAGTCAATCTTTTAAATGTAACTCGCTCCTTGGAGTAGATAAATCAGGTTATCAATCCTAGGGAGCGGGTACTTATTATTTATAGTGACTTTGTTTAATTGACGTTAGTCGATACACATTCTCAAAGACCCATCCTTCTACTTCAAAAATAATATTGGAGCACCCCATGGATATATGCTTAGTTGAATGAAAACCTTATTTAGGAAATCCTTGAGTTGGGTCTTTAGTTCTTTGAACTTGGATGGGGCCATCCGATAAGATGGGATTGAAATAGGTTCTGTATCCGGAAATAATTCTATGCCAAAGTCAATCTCCGATTCGTATGGAATCCCAAAAAGATCATCGGCAAAGAAGTCCAGAAATTCCCTCACTATGGGTATCGTCTCTATGGGAGGGACCTCAGATTTAATATCCCTAACTCTTACTATGTGGTAGAGACAACCCTTGGAAATTAATTTGCAAGCTTTTAGACATGAAATGATCTTACTCCATGGATTTGAGTTTCCACCCTTCCACTCAAAAATGGGTTCATTTGAAAATTGAAATTTTACTACCCTTGTCCTACAATCAATATAGGCAAAGCAATCATGCAACCAATTCATTCAAAATATGACATCAAAATCAAGCATATAAAGTTCTATCAAGTCAACTAATGTTACTCTATTGGGGAATGAAGTAGGACAACCTTTATATACTCTATTAACCACTACAGAATCACCCACCGGGGTAGAAAACGAAAAAGGTTCATCTAATATGTCGGGTAGTATCTCAAACTTCATGGCTACAACAGGGATCACAAATGACAATGTATCTCCCAGATCTAAAAAATCATACACATCAAAAGAAAATAATTGTAATATACAGGTACTACATCGGGTGAGCTCTCTTGATCACATGGAATTGGAGAGCATCAAAGTGATTCTTTTTAAGGGAATCTGGATTTGGGGCATTTTCTTGAGCTTGAGAATTTCCCCTTCCTTGATTCTTCATCCTACGGCAATCTCTCTTCATTTGACCACTCTTACCACAACCATAGCAGTTACCCACGCAAACTAGGCACTTACCATCATGTTTACTACCATATTTTGAACAAAGAGGCTTCACAATATAAGAACCACAACCTTTCGTCTCTTGGGGCTTGGGAGTAGACACCTTATTCTTGTTTACCCTTGGAGCATCAGAAGATCCTTGGTTCAAAAACCTCCTTTTGAGCCTTGGGTTGTCATGCACCTAAAATTTAGTCTTGGAAGAATTCCCATCTTCGGTTCTTACCTTCTTCAACTACCTACCAACTTGCTCAAGCTTTGGCTCCTCAATTTGTTTGGAATGAACCATGAGACAAGAGATGTCCATGAAAAGCATCAACATAGTCTATCTACATTCATTAACCACAAGGTTGGATATCCCCATAACAAATTTTTTCATCTTAGCTCTAGAATCTGCAACCATAGTAGGAGCATCCTTTGATAGTTGAATAAACTTAAGGCTATATTCTTTCACGCTCATACTACCTTGACGAATGTTGATATATTCTTGCATTTTCCTCTCCCTTAGTTCCAAGGGAAAGAACCTATCGTAGAAAGTCATTTTGAAAGACCCCCCCAGCAATTTGGCCTTCCGTAACCGGCCTCTCATCCTTCCATTACTAATACAAAACTTGAGCTACGTCTTTGAGTTGGTAGGCGGCTAGTTCCACCTTTTCTTGAGAAGACACACCCATAGCATCAAAACTTTGACCACTTCATCAATGAACCTTTGTGGGTCCTCCTCCACCTTAGAACCATAGAAAGTACGGGCATTCATTCTTCTTAAATCCCTAATCCTTGAAGCGGTGGTGTTAGCACTGGGTTTTACTTGTAGCATTGCATCTTTAGTGACTTCGGTAGCTTACACTTAAGTCAAGGTATGAATAGCCAACCTTATATTAACATTAGACATAGCCACTTCTTCACTAGGAACTTGAGGGTTTTGAGGATCTTGAGGGGGAACAACCTCATCCAAAGTTTCCTTGTATTCATTGCCTATAATAACGATAAAAGGATTAGAATAAAGGAATAGATAGAGTTAAGACTCATAGGCACGCGTAAAAAATCACAAGAGAGTGAAAGTTCCTAAGCATCACATAGTCTCTCATTCATAAGTGTGGTGCGCTTCACACTTATGAATAAGATCCTACGTACACGTGGTTTAGTGAGAAATCACTCCTAAGATTTCACAACCTCATGCTCTGATATCAAGTTTGTAACAATAAAAGTACACTATAGTCGTTACCAGTGTTGTTGTCCTTGAAGAGGACTAAGACAAGCGCTTCGCATACATCATAGCACATCATAGGTTAAAATATGAAAAAATTAAAAACATTTCATCTTGTAACTTACTTAGACTTCTCGCATAGACAACATAACCAACATTAGCAATTTAGTCTAACAGTTTGCCTCACATTAAACCATCTACAAGAGAATGAATCATAATAGTTTGGGCATAGCACTTAGTCGATTACAATACTTCATATAGGCTACAATGAAGTTTCAACATGAGAGTTGAATAATTGTCTCAAAACATAGACCAAACTAATAAGGATCCATGAGTGGCCCCAATTGACTTTAGGAAAGATCCAAGTCTTCTTCTCCAATAGCAAAGAATCACCTCGATGGCCTGAATCTAAAATGTTTAAGGAAAAGAGAGAAATATAGGTTTACAAATCACATATACTAAGTACGACTCCAATGCACAAAATTTATCAATGCATGACAAAAGGACATTTTGGACAAAATCATGCTTTCTATAAATTTGTCCCAAAATGAATATATAAGAAGCATAAAAATCAATTCAGCTCAATAGCAACCCAACATGTACATCACCCAAGCAATACTTGTGCAATGCCAAAGATAGAACCCCATAATCCAATGCTAAGTATAACATTAAGCAACCCACTTCATACTTATAACATATTCTCATAATTCATCGTAACATTGTTAATACATGAATACTACTCATAGCTTATCAATAAAATCATAACCATAGTCATAATCATAAAATAACACTAATAAAACCATCTCTTGGGATCCCACATATGCAATGAGAGAAGTCTTACACCCTCCCTCACTCTATGTAGTAGCCTTCAAGAAAACCCTAATAAGATTTCACATACTTCACTTGTTCATTTACTTTTACATTAGGGTGAGAGTTGCAATAACTTACATGAGACCATGTTACCTACACGAAATCTGGTGTTCTTTTCCCACACTGAAATGAGAGGATTAACACTTGCTTGAGGTGTAACCATTCGTATATGGCTATCTATGTGGATCCATTAAGGTAGAATCCTATATGGGCACCTAGTTAAGGGTCAAAGACATTTTTTCTAGAAACCTTTACTTACTAATGTGGAGGTTTCCATCTTATGAGAAAACCCATAACTTGGGAATTTAGACTTAATAATTTGAGGAAACCCATGTGGGAGGCCGAACATGCTAAACGTGAGACCTCCATCTCATTTACATGCACTTTCTGTTCTAAGAAAGTATCCCTTTTAGTAATAATATGATTTCATCATACAAGTTCACATTACTCTCTTCTATACACAAGTATTATCATGGCAAAGAGTAGGAATAGTGGTGATATTTGGTCAACAAGTTCATTCAAGGATGCTAAATATCCTTGTTTACATTCTTCTAGATTCAGGAAATCTTATCCTAAATGATGAGAAGGGCACTAACTCAAATTTCTATCTATGGCAGAGTTTTGATTACACTTAGCACATTTATCTGAATGAAGCATGATTGGTATTTACAAATAGGTCTAAATATACTATTTTGTTCGTAGAGGAACTCAGATGACCATTCCCTTAGAGAAGTAAGTATTTGGACCGGGCTCCATGAATATAAGGTCTAGGAAATACTTCTAAGGTGATCTATAGACTTCAGGTGCATTAAAATTAGTATGTTATGCTTCAATAAGAATCAAGAAGACAGATCTACTATATCAACCATGGTTCCGATGTTGAACATAGAGAGTTCACTACCACAACAAAAATAGTCTAGATTTCTATTGGGTGTGATACCAATTGAGTTTATTTTTAAGCAAGTCTGATTCTCGTAATGCAAACGAAATTCTATTTTCGTCTTTTGAAGCTCGTTAAGCTGACCTCTAATAAATTGAAGTACTAATGTAACAACACTAAAATGAACTACGTTTATGCATCGATTCACTACAGATTTAATGTCTTCTGGTTAGCTAAATAAGTGTGTATGTGAGTTTTGAAGTCAAATATCAAGGGAGGATCAAGACGTTCGACAACTAATCCTTATGTTCTTTAATGTGAATATGTGTGTGTCATGATTTAATGAGGTCCTTATGTTTTTAATAATATTTTTTAAAGTAAGCATGTTGAGTTTCGTATGTTTTGGAGGTCAAACGTCCAAGACGTTTGAAAGATAGCCTTTGGACATCCTTGTGAGTTTGGGTGTGTTTTAACATTTTTTACGTGTTCTTTTGTGTTGTGTGTGATTGGAGATGTTCCTAAGACCTACAAGAGCATGTTTATGGGACCAATGTTTGGGTACGACTCCACCTAGGAGCCACAAGGGGGTCCTAGACAAGGACCCAACTTGTGGTAAAAACTGCCCAAGGCTGTGTGACGCCCCTTCGAAGGGGGGTTATCTCTCCACACTTAGTGGTGGGATCTGAATCCCCCAATAATGGAACACTAACAAAATCAACGCCATAACAACACAACTCGTCGTCCAAATGATGGGGCGTAAATGGGCTCATTGATGGTATTCTACAAATTCTACTTGTTGCCTGGGTGAACTTCGGGTATTTTGGGAAATTCACCCAGAGTCTAATAAAATAGGGGGTGGTTTACTTGGGTGTATTTGGGTATTTTAAGAGTGTTCAAGTTATTAAACTCTCATTTACATCTTAACACATAGATCAGAACCCTTTTCCTCCAAAAGTTTCTCCAAACCCCTCAATGAGAGCTCAAGGTGAAGATGGAGCTTGATGATGGATCTTCAATGGATTTTCCTGCCTCAATTCTCTTTGGATTCCTCTAATATGGTATGTGAGTTCATCATCTAAGGCTTTCCATCACTTTAGAATCAATTTCAAACATGATTTCAAGATTTCAAAAAGATGAAAAAGTCCTATTGCGATTGTAAGTCATGGGTTCTAGCATGAAATGTTTCCTAGGTAATGTGGTTTAGTGATACATTGATCCTAAGGATAATTAATATCATGATCTAATACCAAGTTTGTACAACATAGAGAGTACACCCCAAATGCGACCGGCATTGTTGTCCTCTCAGAGGAATCACACAAGCCTTTAGCGTTCGTCATAACATGTCATCAGTTAAAATTTGCTGAAAAATTAAAAACATTTACATTCAATTTGAAGTATACTTATACTTCATACTTAACATTAATAATAACATACGATCTTCTAAAAACTTGTCTCACGTATATAAAACCATCTAAGGAGTACAAACAGGACTTAGCCAATAAATAGTAAATATGTCATATAGGCCTTAATACAAAAGAATACAAAGAACATAAGTGGAAATAGATTATTCTTAAAATCTACTAATGTCATCATAAGCTGGAATATGAATGATAGCATCCCAAAACATGAAGACCTACCAATACTTGGAGAAAGAGTTCCAAGCTTCTTCAACCGACCTTCTTAATCTTCAATGTCGGACGCTACATTAGTAGTTAGATAAAGTAATGGGGTTAGTATGCCACATGTACTAAGTATGGGTATATGCACATAACATTTAAAGACATGCATGAAAAAAGGATCATCTATCATTTCAATAGAAAGCATGTTAAGTCATATGAATGTCTTCAACGCAAATACTATAGAACATATACAAGTTAAGGATTCCATCAACATAAAGTATGATCATAATCAAAGACCTGTTATCATAGAGTCATGTTAAATTTTCATATTCAATAGATAAAATAAACATAATATAAAACAATTACCAATGATCGCATTCCCAACCAACAAGGGAAATGGTCATGTGAAGCCCCATAACCCCACACAACCAAGTAGATAAGATAGAAGACCATAAGTAAAGCTTTTCTCCATATAACTTGTAACATAAGTAGTCAACACCTTATAAAGCAATACATACCAATAACATGTTCATCAACGTAACCAACTTCAATAAGAGTAACAACGTATATCATAAGCATCATACCTTTATTTTTATCACATTACATAAGAAATCTCCTAGGACTTCCCTTATAGTCAACTTATGCAATGTCTAGGTAGATTCTCATACCCCTACCTACACTAAGTAGACTCATCAAGTCACCTAGTCAACGTCCATTTACTTGTCTTTCATTTTACATGAGAAAACATTCACCCTAACTAAAATTACGCCATGTGAGCAAAACATGGAATAGGGTATCATCAAACCACACACCAAAATAAGGTGGTCTATCGGCTAAAGTAGAACCAAACATGACATAGATTTCTAGGTGGATCCACTATCTAGTATCCTATGGTAGAGCATAGTTCAAGAATTAGGAGATATATTAAAGGCCCGTAGTTCCACATTTCATGGAAGAATCCATCTGATGAGATTCATTGTGAACTTACCTTCGAACTAGTGAAGAACGCCTGTCATATCTGGTTCATCGGTGCTTAGCTTTAGTCCCTCTCTTGAGTTACCTTTCAGTTGACTTTTATCATAATCTTATCATAAGTCATAAAAGATTAACTCCTTGTGTAAACATGATCATGAGCTGTTTAGGATTAGATAATAATTTGCTTTCATTCTAACCCTTCGTTTGAGAGATTAACATAGCATAATTGTCTTGTGTAAAGCATACATGAGAATATTATGAACTTGCATTATCGTTTTCTTATCATGATCTTACAATAAAAATGTTCATAACCCAACATATATTCATGGAAACATCATTCATAAATCAATAGTATTGTAATATTATTCATGGGCTAACAAAACCAATATGGCGTAAGTACCACTTTAGAAGACTTACCACTTGCTTCCAAGAACCTTATTCATACTCTTAAGTTCAACTTACAACATTCATAACAATAAAAGAGTAAAACACTCAGTAGCGTAATCAAGAAAAACACTTCAAATCATATACAAGATCAATTCATAATGTATAATGAGGGAAACGGTCATTAAAGAGTTCATACAAGTCTTAGTTCCAATCCCAACGTTTACATGTTTTCAAGTAGTAGGTACAACCCATTTGACACAATCAATTAGATGAGAACATGGATCACACAAATTTCAAACATTATTAACCACATACTCATCAATTCGTGTGAAATCTACCAAAGAAAACACTTACTTTTCATCGAAAATTATAAATCCAGAATGAGGAAGAAAATCCGTTTTGTAGAGTCAAATCCCTAGTATTTGAATTTCTTGAAAACTTATCTTTGAAATAACCTCTTGGTGAAAGGAATTAGAAGAGTGAAAAACCAATACCTTAAACCCGAATAATCCACAAAATTTGATTGGAAACCTCAAAGCCTTCGTCTTCTTCCTTAGGCTCTTCTTGTTTATTAATGGATTTTGGAATAGAGAGTGTTTCTTGAGAGAATCAGTAATTGCATTTGAATCTGATTTGGACGTGTAAAAGTGGTCTAAAACTGACTTAGTTTCCATATATAGTCTTCAATTAAAATAACCAAAAGACCCTTCACTTAAATGGATCTTTTTACGAAGTTAAATTACCTAATAAAACAACTTTGACGATTTTGAGAAGTAGCTGCGCGTAGCGGGGCCAATTCAGGTTATTTTTAATGAATTTGGGGTCGATGTAGTGAGGTTCTTGTGAGATTCGCGTCGCAAGGATTCATCTCAATTTTTGAGGCAGTAGCCTGTGTGTAGTGTGTGATCCACACACATTATGCTCCAATCTAGTTCGCATAGGCTGCTTTAGCAGTCTGCCTACCCATGTTGGGGTCCTCCCCAAGGACCCTTAGGGTGGTACTTGGGGTGTCCTTATAGGACTTTGTACCCTTTGTACTACATACTACCTATCCAAGGTCTCTTTACAAGTTTTGGATTTCATTTGACACCTTGAAACCTTCACCGAACATAGGGACGTCAACTAGTTTGAATTAGCTAGTATTTGGGTGTCAAGGTCTTTCTTGTCATTTTGGATCTAACCTTTTCTAAATAAACTTATTATTATAGTATAAGTCTGGAAACATCATTTTAAACATTAATAAATAGATTGATCTGTACTCTAATTCATGGAATTTTTTGAGTGTTAGATCTAGGTATGGAGTTTGATTAATGAAATGGGAATAATCTTATATTAGGTATGCTAATGGATCTCTTTGGTGTGTGTGAAGGGATTGTATAGGCGGACACTTCATAACTCACTCAAGTGAGCCTTAGCATAACATTTGGTAGGAGGGATTCATGTTTATGTTCTTTGAAGTGTTCCTGATGTTCTCTTGTTATATGTGGATTATGTTTGAAGTTGGTGTGATAAAGGTTACTTGAATATGTTCTATATGTGATTGATGATTTTTTATATGTCTCTTAAACAATTTGGTGAAGGATTTATCATACTTTCATAAAATTCATGTTATTCACTAAATGTCCCTTTTTTAAATTTTTGCATGGCTTCCATACTTAGTGCATTCAATGTGCTAACCCCTTCATTTCCCTTTTTTACTAAAGTGTAGGGAGATTAGAGACTTTATATGCCATGGAAGACGTATAGGTTTCTAAGTGTTGGAGATGATGTTTTGGTGAGTTCTCATCGATTCGAGGACAATACCCATGTTTCTCATGTCTTGGTGTTTATTTTATGTCTTGTACTAGCTTAGTCCCAAATTTTGTATATTCCAAAGTATATATGTCTTAATAAAACATTGTAAAGACTTTATGTTTAAAGAAAGTCTTCCACTTGCGTATTGATGAAAGAGTCCTTGTGTTAAAAAAGTTTTAAATTCTTACTTCTTTTTGATAGTATATTGTGCTATGAATGGTATGAGTGGTTTAAGTTAGACTTTCGTAATGTCATATGTTATGTGGTGACTCAAGAATTCTCTTACTTCAAGGGTATACTTGTGGGTCATTATAAAGTTGGTATTAGCGCATAAGGTTTAGGAGTGTGTTAGTTTGTCTCAAAAACCACATTCAATAGATTCTTGTTCATAGTGTGGAGAGCGCCACATGAATAGAAGGCTATTGGGTTCTAGGAAAAGTTTAAGTTTTTCATTCATCTAATCGTGTCTAAGAGTTTTGTATATGGTGTCTTTCCCTTTTATCGTTCTTTGATGGTCCCTAGAGTGTGACCTTTGCTAAGTTAGGGTGAAGAGAGAAGAAGATGAGGTGTTAAAGATTTTGTTGATAATTTTTCATTGGTTGAGTTGCCTTATGAAGAGGTGCATTTTTAAGAGAGGTGGTGAAAATGATGTTAGAAAGGTAAAGGAGTGATTGTTGAGATGGTTAGAAGTTGTTTAAATCTGACCTTAGAAAGGAAGGAGGTGAGGTTAGAAAGATGAAAGGTGAGTTTCTCCTTGATAGGGGATGTTATGGCTAGATGGTTACACCTTTGAGAGTCTTTGGTTTTCCAAGATGGACTAGATGTTGTTGTTTCAAGAGATCTAGTATATTGAAGTGTTTGTGAAAAGGTGTTAGTGAGGTTTAAGGTTCCGTGAGGGAGTTCCTTGTAGTATTTTAATGTTGACCTTAGATTAAGTTTCTCCTAAATAGGGGAGCATATTGAAGAGTACGGTTGTTGGAAGTGACATATCCTTATATTTTCCTTATATGCTTATTCGACCCTAAAAAAAAGATTTCCTAGTAACTTGGTTTATGTTGAAGTCTTTTATGAAAATGAGTTTCCAAACATTCTCCTTATGGTACGCATGATTCGAGTGAATCCTTGTTAAACGAGAAAATGAGTTCTCATGCATGGTATCTTCCTCATATTCATGTACATCAACTGTAAGTT
>NC_028644.1:18465464-18481574 GCF_001406875.1 Solanum pennellii
TTTCTTTTTGGTATCATAAAGAAATATTGTTTTTCTCATGAGAAATAGACAATGGTTTTGTAGTAATTTTATGATGTCAACAAGGTATTTATTTTATTATGTACTTTATCATAAGAAAATTGGTCTTGAAAACTTTTTAGTCATTTAAATTCCTTAAATGTTTCCTTGTCGCCTACGAGAAATTTGTGAAACACGTTGTCGCATTAAATGGTATTAACCATATTTCCCATTTTGTGCCCATTTATATGGCTAAATGGGAACATGCTCAAACTATTCGAAGTGGGAGTTCTCAAGTTGAGCGAAGGGTCAAAGTAGGAGAGCAAGTCATCGTAAGACATGTTTTCGAGGGCGTGAAGTCATACAGATTGAATCTATCAAGGAATGAAAGTGTCACATCCCGGGAGCACCCCCTAGATGTAATTAACGTCATCATCCTCGGAGAGGACTAAGACTAGCCTCTTAGCTTACATGATTAGATTCATAGGTTAAAATGCGGGAATTTTTCAACTTTTCATCTATCTATCATGAGGTTTACATAGATATCTCGCATAGACATAATATATTCATATCGAGTATACATAGACACATAGTCTAAGAAGACTACATAGTCTTCTACTTTTGTTGAACACACACACACACACACACACACACACACACACACACACACACACACACACACACACACACACACACATATATATATATATATATATGAATGTATGATATAACATAGTATTAAACGCATGTCTCATATCATAACCATCTAACAACAGTATAGCAATTGGGCATATCCTATACATAGTTGTAATAAAGCCACATATATGCTATAAAATCGTTAGTACTCAAATGAAAAGCATAGAGCTACAAATCATATAATTAGAACAACATCAATAGCTTGATAGTGGCATTGCCTTCGGAAAGTGAGGACCTACCCAACTTGGAGAGTAAGAATTCCAAGTCTTCCTTCAAAGTCGTCTCAAAAGCCCTTCAACGACCGGAACCTAAAATGTTGGGGAAAGGGGAGAAAATGGGGTTAGCACATCACATGTAATAAGTATGAGACCATATGCACAGACATCATAGAATCATGCTAAAAGGGGACATTTCATGAAAACATGCTAATTTACTTTGAAAAGCATTATGAACATTCATTAACCAATACAACTCATTAATGCATATTCAATAACTCAAGACCATGATCATCACAAGACCAACCATACTAAGTTTAGCCAAGTCTATCCTGCATACCAACATACTTGAACACATAACCAAGAAAACTATATCATCAGGTTATAACCTTAACAAGCATGAATAAGAGTTCATTACAACATAACCAAAGCAAGAAAATTATTCATGAACCCTCCTTTAGTCCACTAGTACAATGACTAAGCAAATCCCCATGACCTTACTCAATCAATTAAACCTAATAATTACGATAACCAATGTCCAACTTCACATATCATATCATTAAGAGTATATAACCTAGCTCATAATTTAAAAATAAAAACCAAACCCTTGTTCATAAGAGTAACCAATATCACATAGTGTCATTAACACGTAAGATCATCATATACATATCATTTATAGTTATTATCATAAACATGCATAAAAACATCCTCCTAAGATTCCCTCCAAGGATAACAAGTGCAATGCATAGGTAGAGTCCCATACCCCTACCTAGACTAAGCTAAACCCTTAATCCTAGTTAGAGTTCATTCATTACTTCTTTTTACCTTTTCGGAACATCTTGTCTTAACTGACGTACACCACATGAACTAATGTGGAATTCGGTTTCATGGACCCCTACACCGAAAGAAGGTGGACTACTTGCCAAGGTAGTACCAAAATATGATTATAGCAATGACGTAGATCCACTAGCTAGTATTCCTATGGGGGAAACATAGTTCAAGAACTAGGAGATAAGTTGGTACCCTCTTTACGCGCACACACTATAGTCTACTATCTCATGAGTACGTTAGTGATCCGACATTCCCTATGTAGGAAGAGACACTCCTTACACTAGTTTTTTTTGTTCTAAGCTAGAGTCCCCTTTTGAAGTGTCTTTAATGACTTTATTAATCATCATAGCTTAATGTAGGTCATAGGGTAGCTCAAAAAGAATTGCACGAGTATTTTCCTTTCATTTCAATTCATACATATGAGGTTAGCACGTTTACATAATCACATCATGATAAGGCACATTGGTAAGTTATCACCAACTTTATAACATTTACATCTTAGCCAACATCTCAGAAACCATAGTTAAGATATTTAAATTCAACATCATACAAAGCCTATCAATCTTAATATAAGGAATACTTCAACACAACATCATCACTTCTTCAAAAGTAATCATATTCAATGTAAAGAGTTGAGATCATAAGACTTACCCCAACCTTCTTCACAAAAACATCATCATGGTCTTATATCAACCATTCTCAATTAAACTCAAAAATGGTTTTAATACTATCACACAATAGTAACCAACATAATAATAAAGTCTATTGAATCACTACACAACAATCCAGCACTAGTTCATATCTTAAAATTAGAGACTTAGGTCAAATTCATGATCTACTTGACAACCTAGGTCAATTACTCAAAAACAAGCATAATAGGTGAGTCGTACCCGAATTTTTCGACCCTAAACATGTTTATCTTGGTGTTAAATTTCNATTACAATATATCACAATATATTCATGACATAATAAAAGCATAGCATAGTAATTCACATATTAACCAGGCCAATTTCATCACATATTAACCAAGCCCATAACTTAGGGTTACGGGGGAAAGGTCATCTTCTATTCACTAGGCCAATACATCAAGAAGTAATCTAATTTATATATGATACATGTTAATATAATAATTATAACCAAATGGAATCGTAAACAAACCAATTCACAAGATAGATTTTGTATTCGAAGAAAACCCACTTATTTCATATCTTTGATATCATCTTGAAAGAACCCTTTGGGTAAAAAGATCCCAAAGGTGAAAGGAATCTCATACCTTATTAATTACTGGAGTTTGATGGATAAACTTAACCCGTAGCAGCCCTAAAACCCTCCTTTATCTTTTCTTATGGTGTTCTTATATTTGGGATAGAGAAAGAAGACATAAGGAAGAGCAATTGGGTCTTTGAGAATTATGAGGGTTAGGTTAGTTTAATTAGGTTAAGGTCTTTATATAGGTCATAAATTAACGTAATTAGACCTCCGTTAACCCCTAAATAATTAACTAACCACCTAATTAATTAATTTAGCTAACTTAAAAACATGCAGCAAAAATAGTCCTCACAGATGAAACCACAACCCACGCCCCGTTTGACAATCGACGGCCAAGGAACCAACCGTCCTGTTGGTCCTTCCATTGTGAAAGAGACTACTAAAAATAACCCCTTGGTCAAATTGACTATGTTTCCATCGACGGTGTCCATCTACCGAATCGATTGGACCACGCCTCATCAGTGGCCTTCGTTAGTGGACACTCTCTCTTGTCAACTTTTTGTACAAATTGCAAGGCTCCTCCTCAGGCCCCTTGGTTGGTCCTTGGGGAGTCGTATGTGGACGATTTAACTACATACTATCTCCAATACGTTTTAGACATCTTATCACCCAATTTTATCTTTTTCCGACTCTTATAACTAAGTCAAATAGGCTAAGGCACACTAGCACCTCATTGAACTAGTTTATGAAAGAATTCCTTTTTATATTAAATGTCATGAAAAAAATTTATTCTGCACTACTTTTCATGTCTTATGTAATGAACATAGTTAAAAGGTTTGTATAAGACCACAAATGGTCAAGTACGCCTTGTTTCGACCTAAGGGTGCTCCATTCTTCTTGTAGGTACTCTAGTGTCGTTAAATCAAGTGCCCCAAATGCCTCCAATGCCCCAAGGTCCTCAAGCTCCCTATTTTGAAAGGGTTATGACTTATAAGGAGATAAGGGTTGCTCTTAGAGCTTTGACTCAACTCAAGACGACTCAATATCATGTTATCACTAATCATGTTGTTGCCCAAGCTAACCTAGGAGTTGGACTTTAACCCAATGCTTGTACGCCTGCTTCTAGAATTTGGGAATTCATGAGGATTAACCATCCTACTTTCCATAGCACTAAGGTGGGTGAAGATCCACAAGGCTCCATAGATGAGGTGTTCAAGGTGGTGGCTGCTATAACCCACTTAAAATAACTAAAATAAAATTAAGAAGTCATCCAACTAATTTTAGGAAATCTCGATGAAAACTCCAAAATGCCCTTGGCTTAACCGAGACCCTGTAGAAAATTGTTGGTCTCCCGAACGGCCACCAAACGACACCCAGTATCCCAACCAACGGACCATCCTATTGTTTGTGGTTTGAGTTAGAGACTGGAAAAATGGGAGCATATGCTCCCCAGCCTAAGTGTAATCTTACGCCAACACTTACAGGGCGTCGACTACCTTCCGTAGGTTGGGCTGGTTATGACAGCTTTTGGCTCACACGTTGGTTCCTCCTCAAGGACCCCTTTGGTTGTCCCTTGGGGATATTTTCATTGATGTTTCCAACCTAAATATAATCATACACATGTTAAGGATCCCTCCAATCAATTTCATCAAAAAAGAACATGTAAAACATGTCGATACACACTAAGGCAGACAATTATGTTTCAAGGCAAACCTTTTAAACATCTTGGACATTTGACCTCAAAACTCCACTTAACTTTACACACTTCCTATAAACACCATTATAACCACTTTTAGGACTTTATATTCTCATGGCACACGTGTTAGGCTCTAGTTTCACTTATGTCCTTTTAAAGGTTTTTCATTCTCTCCCACTTGGACATTCGTCCTCGAATAACATTTGCTTCATATTAGGCACTTTCAAAAGATGATTAACACAAGACTAGAAGCATATAACCATACTACACAATACGCAATACAAGATTTCAGGAAGAACACCAATTTCACATAATCAAGAAACTCAAAACACAACAAGAAGATAGCAACTAATCTATAACTCATCATGCAAGTAAGACTCACATTCTTCATTTCATATGCTAGGAACACCTTCTCAACACATTATCATACTCATATACACCAATTCTATTCACATTATAAACATATTCAGCAAAACAATAACTTAGACAAAATTTGAATTTCCTTAAAGTGAATTCCCAAAATACTACAGTGAGCTATGCTCAATTTTTCAAAAATGCAATTTTTAAGAAATTAATGATGAAAGCATGACAATATGAGAGACAACACCATATATAACATAATCTTAACTTCATGAAGCATACAATGCAAGGAACCAATGAAATGTAATTTCAACAAGACTTTTAAACACAGTGCTACATTCAACATGCTACTATGACATTCTATCTTTCAATCTTAAATAGAATAGAAGAGAAGTGACAACAAGGAATATCTTAACTACTCACCATACTCCCCCACATAGAAGGAACTCATAAAAAATAATCAAAGAAAACTATAAATTACTGGCATAATCATCATCATCCGGATTTGATCCCTTATACCAGCGTGCATATAATCTATTCTTCTTTGGAACATCACCTTCTGGGACACTTGGAGTAACTTGCTTGCCCTCTCTTCCTCTAGCTGCAATAGTAGGACAATCCCTCACTCTCTGGCCATCCTTACCACAACCAATGCAATTCCCGGTACCAACTAGACATTTCCCAAAGTGCTTCTTCCCACAAGTAACACAAGTAGTCTTAACACCTCGAGAAGCACTACACTTCTCAAGTTTGACCTTAGTATCCCTAGGTCCATCTTGCATTGGAGTCCTCTACTTATACCTAGGTTGGTTTTTCTCATTGGATCCACCCCCTCTTCAAATTCCTTGAGATCCTTCTATGTTTGGACTTCCCAATGGATTGAGAGTACACCATAAGCCTAGACAAGTTCATGTCACTATGGAGCATGGTCGTACGACACTCTTCTTTCATGAGGTCGGCAACACCGGTCATAAACCTACTCATCTCATTTCTTGGGTTAGACCAAGGATGGTGCATACCTAGACAACATAGTAATCTTCAAATAATACTCTTCAACACTAATCTTGCCTTGCTTGAGATTAATGAACACCTTTACCTTCACCTCCCTCCTCTCACGGGGAAAATACTTCCCTAACTAATCCTCCTTAAACTCTTCCTGCTCTATGGAAACCGAATAAATTGTCCTATTATCTTTCATTGAGTGTACTAAATGTGAGCAACATGACTCAATTTGTACGAATCTATCTCTGTCTTCTCCTTAGAAATCACCCCCATGGAACTCAATACCTTGTACACACCATCTAGAAACTCTTGGGAATCCTTTCCCACCTTAGAGACAATAAATATAGGATGATTCATCCTCACAATGTCTCTCAATCTAGATTTCATGGTGCTCTCCAAATTATTTCCCCTAGGCCCAAAATCCCTAGTCACATCAGTAGTCATGGCTCAGGATAAATCAAGTAGAGTCTCTCTAATCTACCCATTAGTCATGTCTCGGGGAACCACCGGAACTGCATCCCCTTGACCCCCAAAAGGAACTTCAGCACCTTGTGGAACTTGTCCACCTTGAAGAACTTTCTCAACTTTCTCAAGTTGAGGAGAAATTTCCTCATTCACGCTCTCTTCTTAATCCCTCCTTTAAGCCATCCTTCTAGTATTCATCTTTCTAAAAACACAAGGAAAACATTTATAAGGACACTCATAACCTTTTTCTATACCGCACGACACAAGAGTAGAAAAGAAAGCAAACTCTATCGTCCTATATCCTTTACTCAAGGATGTGTCGTGACTCACACCAACGAACAAGACTCTACTAGACGTGGCTTTTTCGAGGCTTTTTTGATTCCTAAGTACTACTTCATGACATATTATCTGATACCAATATTGTCATGACCCACATGTACATCCTAGAATTTAGGGCATTCTTTGGTCGCAACACGGCGTATTTGACCTCTCGGAGGTATTGTTCAAGCCCTTAGACATTATTCATTGCATACATGTACGAGAAGTAGTGCGGAATTAAAACTTTTCACATGAACAATATCGTAAAATATCTTTCATACAAAACTATGGAAAATAATAAGTCTCTACATACATCATTCTTAAACTAAAGAATACTTGGGACAGGGCCCATAAAATATGAATAAAGAAAACTAATGTCTATTACAATATTTTTAGTGAAGAAAATTTAAAGATAGTAATATCCTCGAATCAAGTGAGGCCATGCCCCAACATTGCTTGAAAGAGTCCGAGTTTCCAAGCTTTACTTTGAGACGCCTCTCACCTTCCACCTACAACTTTAGATATATACAAAATCTATGGAATTAGTATAATGCATGTACTAAGTATGGCACAATGCATAAAATCATGACAAATAGAAATTTATGAGAAACATGTTCTTTTTGGTTAAGAATTCTCATTATAAGCATAAGAATCACATTTAAACACCAACCATCACATTTAAAACAAATTCCAAGTCATATCCAATTTACATCAAAATTACAATAACATTACAGTGACTTCGCTGTAAACTATGCAACACAGAATACAATATGGTATGACAGTTTCCTTCCAAAGGTTATCATAAGACTTACTGAAGTAATTAAAGAAGAGACCGCCCATTCACCCTCTCCAAACTTACCTAAATAATCCTTAAGACTACCTAAGTTTAGATCATGTCTGTTTCATCAATTAACTTTCCTATCTAGAGTTACTCTTAAGACTTACCTAGTTAATAACCTAATTAAATTACACCTTACGAAATAGGGTTCACCAAAGCTACCTACGATGGTTATAAGGATATCTCAATGACTTTACTAAGGATGATTTCATGCCGTTCTAGAAAATCAATCTTAAGTACACCATTCACACAAGAATGATATCATTACGACTTTAAACTTCTAGGATATCATAACTTCCATCTATGTTGAAGGTTCCACATAAAGAAACTTCTTAACTATCTTAAAGGTCAATGTCGTTAACACATAAAAGACCAAGGAGCTTTAGCATACGAAGTAATGAATCCATACATACATTCCACATGTATCAAGTAAGGGCCACAAGGTTACCAAAACAAGACACACACAAACTTCACCATGTCACATGTAGCATATCATTCAAGAAACACATACAGACAACCAAGTTAACTATAGGTCACCCTATTAACTACTATAGAAACATCAATATAATATATCAGAAGTCTCCTATAATTCATCAAGAATAATCATATTTCAACATAAGGTAATACAATAAAGACTCCACTATGGTATCACAACTAGAAGAACTCATGCTTTGACTTCACATATACACAAAAGTAATTAAGAACTTCACAATACTCTAATATTAAATTTATAACATGATAAAGTCATTATTAGTAAAGTAAAGCCGACAAGGCCACATTGTTTCACAATTTATAAACAAATGTTTATAAGGACACATTGTTCACAAGTATAGCACATAAGCACCAGCACCATAAGTGGACCATATAAAAAATCATCATTATCTAAGACCTATACCACATAATATGGAAATATCTAGGTCAACTTACCACAAATCCAATCTTACAACTCCAATCCATAGCAAATTCAACAAACTTCCAATAATCACAATATACAATGAATCAAAGATGATACAACATGAATTTATAAAATTAGGATAGCCTAGTTACAATTCTAGCATGATTCTTTCATAATTCAATAACCCTATTCAAATTACACAAGAATTAAATAGTATAGAGTCATAATCAAATCACCCAAAAAATAGTCAAATCTATAGTATCATGATTTACATGGGTTCATATATTTTTTAGACTAAAATAATCAAATTAACATCAATTCAATCATAATACAATGATTCAAAATGTTTTATGCAAAAACCCATGGCTAGATTACAATTTAGAAGTTCATCTTTGTGAGAAGTCTTTAAAAAACACTTTGAAGATTGGCTCCTTGAAAAAAAAGAGATTCAAGGATGAAATACATATCTTAATTGATAATAAGAACCTAAAATTGACAAGATTTGATGGTGAAATCTCCCTCCAAGCTCCAAGCTCCCTTGAAGTTTCAATGGTTCTCTAGTCGTCATGACTTAGGTAAAAACGTTAAGAGCAACCCTTATTTTTGCATTAGTCATATCCCTTTAAACATATGGAGCTTGAGGACCTTTGGGAATTGAGGGCACTTGAGGTTCTTGAGGGGGAACCTCCTCATTCACATCCTCTTAGTCAACTATAGGGACTTGTACACCGGGGGGAGAAAGAAAATACATGATAATTCTAACACAAGTCATAAAGCAATATCTAAGGAAACATAGACTATGTCCTCCAATATATGAGGACATACCGAGTATTGAGAGAGTTAACTTTCCAAGCTTTGACTTTTAGGAATCTCCACTTTCCTTCTATCTATACTTATAGAGTAAAAAAGAGTATGAGCTTTAGTACAAACATTGTACTAAGTATGGCATTATGGAAAACACATATAAAGGGACATTTTGGTTGGAATATGGCTTACATAATATATAAGTAAACTTCCATAATTTCAACACAAGAATGCACTTTACACTGAACTCATAAAACCTTACAGTGAACTATTTCCATTACAAGGTAATACATGAAAAAAACTCCCACAAAATCCCTTCAATACACTCCTAAGTGATCCTCAGGACTACCGACGATAACGTTACTTCACACGGGTAAAAATCCCAAAGTCAATATCAATGACACTAGAGAAATATACTTGCATTTAAAGACTTCACATAAAAACTCTTCTCCTAGATAACCCCCAAGTTACACATAGTGCAATGTGAAACTAGCATCCCATACTACTACTTGCATTAAGTGCTCCTTGAAGATTCCCTTAGAGTAGGCATACAAGATTCATCATTCATAAACTTTATCATAGAAGACATAGCTTCAACATAATTCTTAACTTTAGTCATTGAGTCACATAACTTCATCTACTTCACATAATGACCCACTCATATTTTACATATAAGGTCACACCAAGACTCCCTCTAAATATTTACTTATGCAATTAGTTGATAGCATCCATACCACCACCACCCTAATTATTACACCCTTTGAAAGACTTAGTTCATTATATTCTTTGTGTGGGGCTATCTTTAACCGACATAGCCCATGAGAGCTAGACATGGAATCCCAGAATTAACCCCTACAGAATGAGGGAGCCCCATTTTCCTATGGTAGGGTCATTTTTGAGTTTTTACATGGATTATCCATTTGCTACTCCTATGTGGTCACATACTTAAGGGATGACAAGATTGATTCTAAGTAACTCATTATGTACTAACGAGGAGTACTCATCTCAATAGGTACAGTGGACACAACATTTCAACTCAGGATGTGTAACCACCCCTTCTTTATATCCTCTCTACGCTAAGCATAACTCCCACATGGAGTCTTAAACATTCATTACTATAGGTGAACGGATAACTATTCGACACCACATCTCAACTCACAAAGGTTACCCATCCCTGAACCTATCTTATAAAGTCTTGGGAATAGTGAGGTTTCTACTAAACACTTAATATCAACTCACGAATAGTTTTCACCCTAAAACTCCCCTTTTCATAATATAGGAATAGTAGGGATGGTCTAGATACTTCATCTCTACGAACGACAAGTGTCAACCCTACAATTCATTAACTTCATTCCTTCATTAATATTGTGTGTGAGTACATGTGAGCACACCTTTCACATAATCACTATTTCATAACCATGACTTCTAAACATGCTCATACCCTCATTCATCATATTTCACACACTACAAAAGCTTCACGTAAACATATTCTTAACTTAGACACAACATCATCAAGATACACATTTCAATCTCCTAAAACATATCATGCATAGACACAAGAATCATCATTTCACTTCACACTCTATGCCTTCAAGGCCATACTAAAAATACACACATTTATACAATATAATCATGTACTCAAGTAAACACCGCCACCAAATGTGGACCATACCGCTCAAGAGCATTTCATCATAAGAGCTAAGCAATATAAACAACTTACCACTCATCTAAGCTTTCACAACCTTTTATCAATTTCTCTAATAACTAATCATTTAATAGAATTTAAGCAGTAGTTAATCTTAATATAACATAAAGATATTCAACTCTATAAATTTCCAACATTATCTAGATGTATACACTAAACCCACTTCATAAGCTAAAAGTTGGAAATATGCACGTGCATGGGTTCGTTGGGGTTTTGACATAAAAATCATTAACTAACACTAAACACAACTTATTTCAATCATTAAAATTCTTTCATACAAAGACCCATATTTAGAGTCAAAAATAGAAAAAGTCGGAGTTTGAAAACCCTTTTTGAAATCTTTTTGAAGTGGATCCTTAAATGACAAAAACTTCACAGATTAACTACCATACTTCATAGATTAACTACCATACCTTAATATGAATAAAACAATGAGATTTAGTGAATAAACTTAAGGGATTTGGTCTTCTTCCTTGGAGCTTGAAGCTTCTCAAATGGAGGATTCAACTTTAGAGAGAGAATTTAGAGAGAAGGGAGAGCATGAAAATTTTGTATTCTAATTGAGGATTTGTCTTAACCCTATATACATCATTTTACCTATTTAAGTCTTATACAAACTTTTGACTCGATACAACACATAGATATATACATATAACATAGAAGGCTACGCTAGCGCGCGCACACAAGGTTAGTTTTCAAACATCTTGGTTGTCCTTTCACGTTTGACTTCCAAACTTGACCAACTTACTTCTAGTGATAAAATACATCATTATAACACATTATTAACTTACTAAACAAATGTGAATCTCTTTTTAGACCTTTTTCATTATGAGGTTCATTACAACTCTACCCATCAAAGAATTGCTCGGTGATCCGCAAACTACCCCTTTTCTATCGCCAACTTGGTTTCTTCCCTCAGGGTTGGCACACTTGGACTTTAGGTGATCAAAATAGTAACTTATCAACTGGTGAAATTCTCTTGTCAATCATTAGGCTTTCCTTTCTTCACTTCCTCAATTTGTTTTGTTCCTTTTTACATGTTTGTTTCCTTGTTTTTCTCCTCAATGTATATACCAGAAAACAAGGCTTTAACATCACTTTATGACACAAATTTAAGAATTTGAGGACACTTAAACTATTATAACAAAGCACTAAACGAGTCCAAATATCAGACACATCATACGCCTTAATTACACTTCCCGAAAGAAGTATAAAAACACATTGCCAAATAAAGAACACAACCTGTAGGTTAAAGTAAATCCTAAGAAAACTCATTGCCAAATAAAGAAAACAACATGTAGGTAGGGGTAAATACTACGAGAAATATGGTTCACACATTAACGTAACTGAATATTCTCTCTTTTTATCCAAACTATATCTGAGAAAAGTAAACAAGGGGTTTTGGTTGGTAAAATGACATATTGTTGATTTGAAGTATTTAGTAACAAGGAAACAAGATTCACATTTGAGATATCAATATAAGATGGAAACTAAGGTATATGTGTTACCCATAATCTCTTAAAGTATCATTCCTAATCATAGTAATCTTATCCTTTTATTTGACATGAAAAGCTAATAAGTTTTGTGTAACGAACCAAGGGTAAGTTACACGATATATTCGACCTTTCGGAGGTCTTATACAAGCCCTTAGACATCTTTCATCACATATATATGAAAGCTAATAGGGAATTAGAATGTTTCACAACAATAGTCTAATCTTTTTAAAATATAAGCAAGAACTAAGTCTCTTCATAGCATTCTTAGACACATATAATATCATAGGGTCACAACCCTTACACTAATTGAAAGGAAACTATAGTTTGTTAGTCTTTTAGTAAAGGAACTAAAACGTAATCCATGCCCTCGAACATATGAGGACATACAAAGCTTCTTGATGGAATGATATTTCCCAAGCTTCAACATAAGAGAATCCTCACCTACCACCTACACTTGTAGAAATAGAAAAACATATGAAATTACCACATTGAATGCACTAAGTATGGTGAACATGCAAGAAAACTATTCAAAAAGGGACACTTCCTCTGAGATATGGTTTCATGTTGTTTTGATAGAAACCTTCATCATAAGAGTTTAAAAGACATAGTACAAGTCAACAATCACATATAAGACATATTCCATATAAAAAAAGTAACCTTTTCATCACTTTATATCCTCTACCCAAAGTTACTCGAAGACTCACTTGAGTTAGACATGAAGAGACCGCCCATACACCCTTTTCAACCAAAACTAAGTGATCATCAAAGCTACCCTAGATAAAAGCCTTTCTTAAACATTCTTTACTAATTGAACAAAATTCATGAAAGTCGTTTAAGATACAAGTAATCAATTAGAGGACCTCACATAATGGTCTTGGAGGACCTAGGGAACTCGCCTAGCATATTAAAATCCTACTCATGCAATGTGTAAATAGCGTCCCATTCCACTACAAACACGTTGTAGAACCTATCCAATAACTAGAGTGTACTTCCCATATGATGATAATAGGAAATTACCGACATAGATCACACTATCTAGGTATGGAATCCGGTGTCATAAGACCCCACACCGTGAAAGGTATTCTACTTGACAAAGGTAGAACTGTAATCATCCATGTCAGCACATGGTTAAGGGATATCAAGGGATTCTTTATAGTCTAGTCTCATCTAAAGAAGAGCTACTACTACAAGCATATCCACTCGGTGCTTTTTCGTTGTTCTCATATAGTAAATCATTCCCTAGGTGTATTCGAGAAGGTACCATCACTATGCCCAACAAACTCACAATACTTTTCTTCCAAGGACGTGTCCACTAGAGCTTCCAACCAAGGATTACTACGATAGCTTTTATGACTTCCTTAGAGATGGTTTCATGTCGTTTCAGCCGCCTACCCCTAAGTCCATCATTTTACTCAAGAAGGACTCAATTACAGTCATTCACTTCAAGGCTTCTTATTCAACCTTGTTTATGTCACGACCCAAAACGGGTCGCGAGTGGTACCCACACTTATCCTACTATGTGAGCGAACCAACCAATCTAAACCCCAACATTTCAACCATAAATAACAAAATATAATGCGGACGACTTAAAACTCATTAATGAAATCAATTAAATAACTTCTAAAAACTCAATACTTATTGTTCCCAAAAACTGGAAGTCATCACCACAAGAACATCTATCCTCAAAATACTAAATCTAAGAATATCTAGGAAGCTAAAATAAATAAACAGCTAGTCCATGCCGGAACTTCAAGGCATAAAGACATGAAGAAGAAGATCCAGTCCAAGCTAGAAGCATTAGCTCACCCTGAGATCTGACGTGATGAAGACTGGCTAGAGTTGCGGTTGAGTTGAAGACGATGGCACGTTTGCTGCACTCCACAATTAACAAAGAAAAACAAATACAAGTAGGGGTCAGTTCAAAACACGAGTACAGAGTAGGTATCATCGGCCAATTCAAAATAGAAAGCAATATATTTCAGATAATACATAAAATCAACTAATATTCTTAACAGGTGATATCAACAAGTATAAGAATCATTTAAAGCATCACCAAACACATCTATGAGGACTCAAGCCTCCACATCATACACTTTTTGGGAAACAGGTTCTTTAGATTAAGTATATTAACATATTTCAAGATTCATTCTCTTTACTAATCCTGGTGTCGGAACGTGACACTCCGATCCATCTACTATCATGGTGTCGGAACGTGACACTTCGATCCATATACTATTCTGGTTTCGGAACGTAACACCCGATCCATTTACTATCCTGCTGTCGGAACGTGACACTCTGATCCATATACTATCCTGGTGTCGGAACGTGACACCCGATCCATTACCATCCTTGTGTCGGAACGTGACACTCCGATCCATATACTATCCTGGTGCCGGAATGTGACACCCGATCCACTACTCTCAATCTTTTAATTCATCAAGCCTTCTTTTATACCAAGGCATCATCATTAACAAAAAGATTTTAAGGTTTAAGGTTCAACAGCCTCATTATGCTAATTCATCACAATTATGGAATCATATCATGGATGCACACAATTAAGCATATACGAGACTTTACAATACTACCCAATACATATCATTCGCTATTAAGAGTTTACTATGAAATATCATAAACCATAACCTACCTCCACCGAAGAATTGCGATCAAGCAATCTACTTTCCCAAAGCTGTGTTCTTCTTCGTTTTCTCTCTCTCTTGATCGTTCGTTTCTCCCTCTCTTTGTTCTTTCTATTTTTCTTATTCAAACCCTTTTTCTTTTACCCTAATTGTCATATAATTAAGTATAAAAGATGATAAAATACCCCACTATTTGTTTCAAGGTTATCTCTTTTAAGCCCCAAGTAATTGAATTATTAACATTAATCCACTAACTTTATAACTATAAGCATGAATAGTACAAAACGCCCCTTAAAACATTTAACAGAAATCCGACCCAGTCAGGGTTACGCAGCCTGTGACGGCCCGTCGTGCCTGCGACGATCCGTCCTGCTGCTTTCGTCACAAAGTTCAGAGACTAAATTTCACTAAAGGGTCTGTGACGGTCCGTCGTGCCCACGACGTTCCGTCCTGCCATGTCGTCGCGAAGTTGAGAGTTGTCCTCAGTACCCAAATTTTCAGAATCTAAGTGTTCTAGAACGAGATCCCCTCGACGGTTCGTCGTGCCCATGACGGTCCGTCGTGGGATCCGTCGATCTAGACAGTTATTGCCAGAATAAACTCTACTGCTCAAAACGACTAAACAGGTCGTTACAATAGATACCAATTTACCCATCGTTCGTCCTCGAACGATCACAAGAAGAAAAGCATGTGCGAAAAGGAGTACCTGAATCTGTAAACAAGTGTGGGTATCTTTCTTGCATATCAGCCTCCTTCTCCCAAGTGGATTCTTCAACCGGCCGATTCTTCCATTGAACCTTGATGGATGCAACCTCCCTTGACCTCAACTTGCGGACTTCTCTATCTAAAACGGCAACCAGCTCCTCATCATACGACAAATTCTCATCAAGCAGAATTGAATCCCAACGAATAATGTAGTTTCCATCCCCATGGTATCTTTTCAACAT
>NC_028644.1:18482045-18490273 GCF_001406875.1 Solanum pennellii
TATATATATATACATACATACATATATGTATATATATACATATATATATATATATGTGTATATATATATATATGTATATAGATATATGTATATATATATATATATATGTATATGTATATATATATATATGTATATGTATATGTATATATATATATGTATGTATGTATATATATATATATATATTTATTGTCATTAATTATTTTTAAACTTTTAATCTTTTTTTACCTCATTAATATAGAAAGAAAATTACTAACTAAAATAACATCTTTACGTAATGGTTCTTTGTCATTAGTTATTCTCATCATTTCAATTTACTGAGCAATAACTACACATATAATCATTAGAAAATGAAAATAAGAATAGATTTGGACAATAGTGTTTCCTAAATGTGAAATAAACTATAGGTTCTTTAAACATTAAATAAACTATGGGCTATTATAACAAATCTACACTTTATCTGACAATATAAAAGAAATGACATGAAGTGGATATGAAAATTTGAACATATTTCATATAACATGTGAAATTTGACAACTTTAATATATTGCAATCAATGCTTGCATAATCATGATATTAAATTACACAATAAAAATTACATCGTACTTCTTGTGAAAATTTCACGAAAAAAAAAACAATCCGAATAAGGAATCGGGAACTCAAAACCACGAAGGTGAACCTTGAACATTACCTCTAAGTGTGAGTTGGAAGGAATTAAAAATAAGGTTTAATTTTTTAAAAATTATTTTTCTAGTTGCTTTTCTCCTTTTTGTGTTGTGTATATTCAAGAAAAAAATATGTTATTGTTGTTTTTCTGTTTGATGGCCGAGTTTTTTTCACCCCCTTTTTTTTAGGTTAATGTTTGTGTGCGGGGCTTTTTAATGTTTTTCTTTTTGGTAGTGTAAGTTTAAAATGTGTAGGAACGAGGTAGTATAATGGGGAAAGTGAGGGAATGTTGGGGTAGTGGAGGAGTAAGTGGAGGGTGAGGGTAGGTTGTGCGCATATATGTATTTTTTATTTTTTTGTTGTTAGTTAAAAAAAATATAATAATAACATTAACGTATTATGTTCGAATTAATAAAAATATCGAAAAAATTTAATAGAAATATCAAAAATATTTATTTTCTAAAATTGTTGATAACTTGAAAACAAAATGTACCTTAGAGTGTGATTCTATTTTCATTATTTTCAAACCTTTTTAAAATAAATTTAATAAAAATATTTAATTTAGATTTATATAATATTTAAGTTAAAAAAGTGGTAGTAAACACAAGTTCAGTTAAAAATTACGTGTCTACAGTTTGCCCTTCTTTGACTAGAAAAACAAAGAGTTTTCGGACAAAGAAATCGATAACGTGATAAAATTTGACCGGACTCTTATTTGAAAGAAAAATATGCGACCGAGTTTTGGAATGCCTACTAATCCTGGGTTATAAGGGAACCAGGTCATTTGTATTCCTAAGAGATGAGGTGATAAATTGAATGTTAAGTGAGCTTCCATCAAGGCTCCAGATCGCGGCCCTTATCCTTAATTACATAAATATGAGAACTAATGGTCAAAAGGAAAATAAAAGTTCAAGTTCCTCTCTATGCACTTTCTCTTGAGTCTTCACTTTCAGATATCACCTTAATTTTTGTGAGTATCTTGCTCAGGAATGGATTCGCTACTTAATTTACCACTTAAAGTGATTTTTTGACACTCTTCAAAATGAAAAACTTCAATATGTTCTTGAATGACAGTATGTTTTCTCAATCAGAAGTTGAATAGAAATAGACGTCAGGAAGTCAGGCTGCTACATGCATTACAGAAGCGGATTTTCGGCGATCATGGGGATTGATCATTCTAAAGAATTGAAACTTTATTCTTGAATTATAATTCCATGTTTCGCTTGAAGAAACATCAAAACCATCACAAACAAATGAAATAAAAAAATTTCACCCCGGTTTTCACTGAAAAATTTTGTGAGTTATTAGCGAATTTGAATTAAAATAAATAAATAAACAAAAAACTTAGACTAGGAAGTGTTTGTCTTAGGAGAATGTAACCAAATTCAATTATGAAGGAAGAACCTACTAATCCCATTGTCCATAAGGGGCTAATGCCATTATGTATGATGGTCCTACTAGTCCCATGATGTAAGAGGGTGGTGCTAAACTAAACCCTGTTATGTAGGAGGGTCCTACTAAACTAAATTGAATTATGTAGGAGGGTCATGCTAATCCCATTATATAGGAGGGTCATGCTAATCTATATCTCATTATGTAAGAGGATCCTACTAAATCTCATTATGTAGGAGGGTCCTGCTAATCTAAATCTCATTATGTATGAGGGTCTTGTTAATCCTATTATATAGGAGGATCCTGATTGTCTAGATCTCATTATGTAGCACGGTCCTGCTAATCTAAATCCCGTTATGTAGGAGGGTCCAGCTAATCTAAATTTCATTATGTAGGAGGGTATTGCTAATCTAAATCCCATTATGTAGGAGGGTATTGCTAAACTAAATCCCATATGAGGGTCCTGCTAACCTAAATCATCAAATATAATCAACATGGAATTTTATTTTTTTTTTGTTTAAAAATGTTTATGATTAGGAAGTGTTTTTCCTAAGAGATAACAAGAAATAAATGTCTCAAACTAGGAAATGTTTATACTAGGAGAGGAATAAAATACATGTAATTTATTATTATTATTATTTTTGCAATAATCTTTAAAAAATTGGGTCTTCAAGATATTCTTTATGTCAGGAACATTCTTCTATTTTAAAGAAAGAAAATAAAAATAAAAATAAATAAAATTGTGATTGTTGTTTTAATGGCAGTCGATTTGTGGTATTGTGTTTGAAAATGATTGCTCTTGTCGTTGCCCTGTGTGACACTATTTTCGACTTGAGATAGACTGCACTGGTTCACTATTCTGCTCAAATTGATAATCTTAAGCATCTCTAATAGTTCAAAACTTCACGCTAAGATTTGACATATTGTTTCCACCCTCCAACAATCATTGAATCTTGTATTCATATAAATTCTCAAAAAATTTCAATTGTTGACAAGTTACTATGCATGTCACTATTTCATAAATAATTTCACACTTTATGTGTTGACCAAACTTTATTTTGTGAAAGAGAAGAGATGTTAGTAATTTTGAAATTATTTTCTGAATGCTTTAATGAAGGCTAACTCAAGGAAGAAATACAAATTGAATTGACAGATAAAAAAATAACTAAAAAATTATTTGTTCCTGTTGAGAGAACATGAAAATGAAAATAAAAAAGGACTCATTAGAGTCTGTGGTCAATTTTAATGGTCATGACATGCATGTGAGATGAAATGACTTGATTCGTGCGCTCAATCTAAACTTTATCTTTTTCAAATTACCATAATTTTGGAGTCAAACCATTATAATTCAATTTTTTTACTAAATTCATGCCTCACATTTAGCTTGTTGTGCCTCGAAAGATTTTTCATCAATAATCTCACTCATTTTGTATTTCTCTCACTCACCATCATCTTATAGTGCCCTGAAGGTTTTCATCAATAAGACTCTCATTTTTCACTCCTTATGCGAATGGCATGACCTTTTTCCTTATATGATAAGCAATACTGATGTCTTACTTGGCTTGTTATTGTTAAAAATTGATCAGAAGGTCTTTATTTGGACTGTAATGTGGCCTTTGGACAGGGTACAAAGAAAGGATTGGCATCTTTATAACACGGTTAATACGATCAACTTTTGGAATTTACTTTTTTCAAAAAAAGAATTTAAAAATTGTTATTATTATCTTTTTCCATAGTTTTTTTGATGAGGAATTTCAAAATTATTTCTTAGTTTGACCAAACCTCAAAATAATGTTGTCGACGTATCTTGTCAAAGCAAGAACCAGATCGAACGTAGTTCAACAAGTTTTATCTTTTGTTGTTATGGACTTTTTGTCAAAAAAAAATTCACTTTTTATTTCTTGACTTCTTTATTTTTTTTAATTTTAGTTTGTGTATTTTTATTTGGACTGTATTTTGATTCCAAAAGAGGTCTATTAAAGAGAATAAAATTAAGGCTCAAAAGGGGTAGCAAAGGATTACACGATGTCTCAATAGTATAATGAAATTTCTTCGTCATATCAATTATTTAAAATGTCAAATTAATACAAGCATGCCCTTTAACATGTGAAGTAAAAATCAGACATTATCTGTTTGCTACATATGCATTGTGTGATATGTATATATTTGTCAGCTTCAAATCTCCATCTGAGTAATATCTTCTTGACAACAAATGACATATATCAACTTGAACAAAATTTATTCTTTTACGCATTTTTCGCTAATAAAGGATGTATCAAGGTGTTTATGTCCTTTATTGAGTTAGTCGAATGTACTTTTTTTACTTATATGGCGTATATATTTCATGAGTAGATTTAATCTTAAGATCTCACCAAATCATCTTTCATATCATGTCAAAAAAATTGAATTGAAAAACGATGTATATGTGGCAAAGAAAATAGAACGGATCAAAATGACACAAAATAAATATTATTTTATGATAAAAAAACTTAGTAACCATATAACAAACTAAATTCATGCTTACAACTCTATAATAACAAAAATTACGGCAAGACTCAACAAATAAACACATAAGAGAAATGATAGAAAAGTACAACTTACTACAATGAAATAAAAAAATTGCATAGCAGAAATGATGAAAAAATAAACTATCCAGACTCTCCTTTTAGAGAAAACAAGAGTGTCTCCCCATCACTAAGCCAGACATCTTGGCCATTATTTTGCACACCAGCCTTTATGAATGTTTCAACAATTTCAATTGTATTTTCATCATAATTAAGAGAATTTTCATATTCTTTATCATCATATATCATCTCGATGAAGTGTACATCATTAAGCGCTGGTAGAGGATTCTGAGTAATATTTGGCGGGCCATCATTTTGAACCACAATCCTCTTGTTTGAATAATCTCTTCAACCTTTCTTCTTAAGTGTCAACGATCTTCAGTACTGTGCCATGGAGCATCAGAATGGTATGCACACTGTATTATAGGATTGAAACCTTCTGCATGTGGGTTGACATAATTTTGAGGAATCGACTCTACCATCTTCAAATGTTTCAACTTATTAAATAAACTTGTGTAAGACTCTCCAATTGGTGTGAAATTATTTCTAGGCGTTTGACCTACTTCAAATCCCTGACTCGGACTGAGATTATAAGGTGCTCGAAAATTTTGAGAAGAAGGACGAACATTTTGATTTGTTTGTGCTAGGCATTGATGATATATAGTTTGGTGAATATGCATAGAGTTGTTCCTATATACTGCATATTGAGGTGGGACAAAAGAGTATTATGTGTCTTGCATAGGGAAATCGTGAGAAATTTAAGGAGGTGCATATTGATAAAATAGACCCCTTGGACTTTTTTGTGTGTCTGACACAACATTTTGTACATCCTCCTTCAGTTCTTTCCTCCATGATTTCCTGATCCATTTTTTAGCACCTGTGTTTTGGCTTTCAATGAAGCTTGCCTTACAATATTTTCAAACATGACTCCATTTTTCACCATTTTGTCAATCTTAATAACTTCAGAATATGTTTTGTTAACAACATAATATACATAGTGAAAATAGTAAGGTTCTTGCGCTTAAAGAAAAACATCAATTAATGCAGACTCTTTCATTGGCGGCTTAACCCTAGTAGCTTGTTCCCTCCACCTAATACCATATTGATGAAAATTTTAAGTAGTCCTATTTCTCATTTTTGCAAGTGAAGTAAGATTTGAAACTATGTCGATGTTATATTGAAATTATTGAACAAAACATCGCTCGAAATCATCACATGTATGACAGTTAGAAGTATCTGGATCTATGAACCATTCGAAGGCAATTCCCATCAAACTTTCCCCAAAATAAGCCATGAACAATTCTTCTTTGTTTCTGGCCCCTCTCAGTTGATTACAATATGTCTTTAAATGAGTTAGAGGATACCCATGTCCATCATACTTCTTGAACTTTGGAGTTTTAAAGTCGATGGGTAGATGAACGTGCAGAAACATGCATAAACCGTTGAATGATGTACTTCTAAAAGCTCCCAATCCGTGCATATCTCTTACACTCTATTCGAAACTCTTCATTTTCTAGCCATATCTTCCTGTTGCTCATTTTTAACCGTTTTTTCAGCTTCAACAAGGGAACTATTATGATAAGTGTGAGGGTAAGATCCTGGAATTTTAAATGTCAATTCAGGGGTATATTTCGATCATAGTGAACTTTAGGTGGAGGACCATTGCTGGATTTTAACTTCCTTATAGGCTATGTGATGCTATTAGTCAACATACTTGAAACAATGTTCCAGCTACGTTGGATGAGTTAGCATAGGGACCAAATTCAGATGGATAACTGGAATCATTTGTCGACATATGGATAGGTGGTGACATATTTATAATAAGATAGTCAATAATTGAACATGGTGGAACTTGTCCACACATCCAAGCTTCGTACATCTCTGCCATTTGTTGTCAAAATACCTTTACCTCTTCTGTCGACACCGTTTCTTGTGAAACCATATGGATTCAAGCCTCATTATTGTCTTACTCATTTCCATCTTTGTGAGCCATTTTCCTTTTCCCTTTTGATCTTGTATAGTAGGGATTAGATGACAGCTTAGCCACAAACCAATCACCTTAATTTAAATTTGTGCATGAATGACAATGTTTGTTAGGGTTAAACATTATTTAGTTATTCAATATTTTTAGTTATTTTTGATAATTCATTGATCAAATTTGTAACATGCTTTAAGAACATGAATATGATCATTGCCTTATTTTTTTTCTAAAACTTAATAACTAAGTTGTTTTTTTTGACATTAAATCGTTTAGTTTTCTTTTGAATTAGTAAAGAAAATTAAGACAAAATTATTTTTGCTATCAAAATTAAAGCTTCTTGTTTTTTCCTTTTTTTTTTTTTTAAAAACAATGATCACCGAATCCAAGGATGGTTGCTTAGATTTCTCATTTGGCTGAGAATCAGATGTGCATAGTTCGTTTAGATTGAACAAATGGACTTTTTTTTATTTTACTCTTTGAAAAGTTAAAAAAAATTGTTGAAAAATGCATTAATTGTTTTTTGTTTAAAATTTTATAAAAATATTTTGGAACAGATTTTTTATTTTAATTTTCTTGTGATTTTGTTTTGAAATGACTTTTTTTGGAATTTTAATTTTTAGGAAATTAAGAACATCTCTAACAACTTTTTTTTGGTTCTCTCTTACTGTATTGAGTCCCATTAAGTAAAATGCAAATTATTTTATTATATAGAAGAGTCATGATGAGGACGACCAATAACAAATTTGTAATTTTTGAACAGTATTATGGATAATGTTTTGCAATTTATAATTGTATAATTAATTTTCAAAATAGTTTTTTAGAAGAATTCAACTTTCCTTTTCAAGAGTCACAATAAGTTTTGTTTCATGTGTGGCCCACAAGCTCATTTTTTTTATTTTTGAAAAATCAATCTGTATTTGTTTGATTATAATTATAATGAGAAAAACATATCTACTTTTATACTCTTGACAATTGAAATTGTTCATCTATGTTTATTACTACTATAACATATTCAATATAATCCTACAATCTTCCATATATATAATTTCCCTTTTAGTTATATTTAAACATAAATATTCATATAGTTTTATTAAACCTATTTTATCTCCGAAATAATATTTATTTTATCTTAATTCCTTGTATGTATACTTTTAAATTATATATACTGTTTTTTAAACAAAAGTATTCATATAATTTTATTTAACATATTTTATATCCAAAATTATATTTATTTTATCTTTAAAAATTGTGACGTAAATAAGAAAACAAAAATAGCACAATTCTAAAGAGATAAAAAACAATAAGAAGAATATAGAGTTTATAATGTAAGAATTGAGAAATAATGACCGCATAATTGTAGTTTAAGAAAATACATAACAATTTAACGGGATAAATTTTGAAATAGTATAAATATATGTGATCAAAAATTAACTTGTCATAGAATTATATATCATATAATTAGGAAACTTTCATAATATATAAACTACGGATTGACCTTCATATAATAGTTTGTTGCACTTTTTTAGTCTTTATTTCTATTTTTACAATTTTGAATTATTACAAATTAGTGTCATTCATCGAGAGTAAGACGCATATTAAATATTAGACCATGAATGCTTTACATTTTA
>NC_028644.1:18494979-18590763 GCF_001406875.1 Solanum pennellii
TCTATGCACATCCGAAGACTCCCATCTTTCTTCTTCACAAACAAAACAGGAGCACCCCAAGGGGATGCACTCGGTCTAATAAAGCCTTTCCCTAACAATTCTTGAAGTTGGGCTTTTAACTCCCTTAACTCTGCTGGAGCCATTCTATAAGGGGGTATGGAAATGGGACGAGTACCCGGTTCCAAATCAATGCAAAAATCAATATCCCTGTCCGGTGGCATACCAGGAAGGTCTGCAGGGAACACATCCAGAAACTCACGAACTACCGAAACCAACTCAATCGAAGGTACTTGGGTTGTATCATCCCTTAGGTGTGCCAAGAAAGCTAAACATCCTTTATTAACCATTTTCTTAGCACGAAGAAAGGAGATGATATGAACTGGAGTGGAAGTGTAGTCACCCTCCCACACTAATGGATCTGTCCCAGGCTTGGCCAACGTTACAGTTTTAGCATTACAATCTAGAATAGCTTGAGAATAGTTTCTAATGGTAGCTTAAGGCTGAGGATTCATGCTCCCCTTTGGTCAACTTTCATCTACATGATAGGTTGCATGGTGGTTAGGTTGGTTGTATCCTTCCTTTAGTAGCTTGGTTAGTATGTTGAGGTGCTTTCCATGGTAGTAGGTATATTATGGTAGTATGTTGAGCTTAATAGACGAGGTTATAAGATAAGTTAAATTGGATTCGATTAATCTAGAGAACTACTTAGTATGGATGGTAGTATGGGATGTCATCTATACATTGCACAAGTATGACTTGAATCTTCCTGTGACATGAGCATTATAAGATACATGCTTAGCTTGGACACTTCTATTGTTGCCTTCGATGACATGATTGACTTAAGATGATAGTTCCTTTTCAATATGAAGTAGGTCTACAAGATTCTCCTAAACTAAAATGAATTAGAAAAGGGTGACTCAAATACATGGTTAGTGTGTGAGGTAGAACGGGATGCTTCACATGCATTGCACAGTCGTGCTTTGATGTGGCCTAGGGGCATAATGCTCATATGGTATGATGAAGCTAAGTCATAATTTTGAAAGTTTATTATAATCAAGAATGACCAAAGAGATGTACCTAGCTTTGGTAGTAGTATGGATGCTACCTTAGCCTTGCACAAGTATACTTGGAGGTGGGTTGTTATGTAGTTCGTTTGAGTAAGAAAGACAAATGATTTAAGTATGAACTCATATATGCTTTATGATGCTTTATTATGCTTATGATATTCATAATATGATTATGTATTTATCTTTTATGATTATGTTTATTATTGACTGACCCTTTGAGATATCTTATGTTTGGTATGATAGTTTCCATACTTGTTACATACAGTACTAATGCATATTTCCTACATGTTGTTCATGTAGGGTATTGAGAAGATTGAGTTTCTTTGAAGGGTAGAGTTTCCGAGAATTCCAAGAACCGAAGATTTGTGAGACCTCATAGTATCCGAGGGTGCCCCCACTATGTTGTCTTTATATTTTTCATTATGTGAGACTTTTATGGGATGTGATCCAAGAACCTTGTTATACATGTTGTCAGAGATGGTTTTGATACATATGTTAGACACTTAATGAAATGAGTTGAGAAAAAAATTTAAATCCCTTCTACTTTTCGTATATATGCAATCATTGATGTCTAAGGGCTTTTACAAGACCTTCAAGAGGTCAAGTACACCGTGTTCCGACTTGAAGGATGCCCTAACTTCTAGGGTGTACTTTGGTTCTCTACACAAAATATCCCAAGATGCATATACAACTCTAAGTGAAACACATCAAAAATACTATGAACTCACGGTATATCAATAACCTCAACATAAACTTGTTGATTGTCCTCAAAAGACACACTAAGGCTCTAAAAGAAACTCATGTAGACATGAACATACAAACTCAAGTAATCACATGGCTTTCTCAATCAAAACCATGATTTAGTGCAGATCATCTCATTTAGACTCAACAAGCTAACTCATGTGGATAAAAACATGACATAGACAGACCAATATATATCGCTACATACACTTTCAACAATCACCAAGGTACCAACTCTCCGATAATGTACTCCGTGACCTCACTTCAATGAAATCATTTTTCTAACAAGAAATATGATTTTAAAGTTTAAGGATTCAGTCAACACTCACGCTTAGAAGTGAATTATCATACAATTAGTGCTCAATACCATATGTTTGATCTTATTTTGATTACATAGTCTCTCCAAACTAGTTATTAGGTGACAAGACCATCAAATGAGTTTAGGTGTCTAAATCCACACTTGTGACAAAAAATGTTAATAACACATTAATTAAGTTATGTGAAGTGCTTACACTTGATTTGAAGTGGTTTCGAGGTCAAATATCTAAGAGCGTCCGAGAGGCTCGAAAGTTAGACCTTAGCCTTACTAATGTGTTCTAGTGTGGCTTCGTATGTTTTAAGTGTTTTTTCGGGTCTAAATTTATAGGGGATGTACCAAAAATTTATACGAACGTATTTAGGTTCTAAACGTATGATCATGAATCCCCAAGGACCACCCAAGGGGTACTTGAGGAGGACCCAAACACTGCCTTGGAAGTGTCAATCTACACCGAAGAACGACGCCCCGTACCTCCACCTACGCCTCATTAAGGTGGGACATTGCTACCACGCTTTTTTGAGGGATCTTAAGCCCCCAAAATTCTTTCTTAATCACCAACTACAGAAGGACAGTACGGAAACATTGTTCACACGATGGTCCATCAGTCTACACGTAGGTGGAACCTACAATTTTACTACAGCGTGCTGCCCACTTAAGGGGTGAATGGAAAATTCACCCCACATCCTAAATAGACCCTATTAATTTAGTTTATCTATTTTAGGGTATATTACGTTGGTTAAAAATATCAAAACCCAATTAGAATTCATTCTTAAAATTTCACCCTTCCATCTCAAAACAAATGCTCTCTAGAAACCTCTATTGGAGATGAAGCTCAACAACCGCTTGGTTGATGGATTTCCATGGATTCCTCATCAATATTTTGTGGTATTTTCATTTCATAAGGTATTTTATTTCTTCATCCTTAGTTATCAAATCATCCAAGGAGTTCCTTCCAATGTTTTCAACGAACTCATGATCAGATTGTCCATCTTTCAATCTTGCCATGAGTTCCTTCTCAAAACAGTTTCAAAAGCATGATTATGATAAATTGATGATTTGATACTTTTTTTAATATGAATTTCACTCCAATTTCATGATTATTCCATGATCCTCTTAAATTTATATTTAGCCTATAAAGTGGGTAATGTGAACTTGTTGAGATGATGATAGACTGTGATTTAGATTGTGTTAATGTATCTATAGCTACTGTTTTACTTATGGATTGCTTATTAATTATTTTTTATTGATCATTGATGATCAAAGCATGGAGAATTGGTAAGATTTACCGATTCCTTCTACATTGTATAGAATTGGTAGTTGAATTGTCCTTGAATGGCATTGTGTGGCATGGTCCACTTATGGTGGCGGTGTTTACATTATTGTACATATTTGTGTTATGATCATAGATTTTAAGGAATTAAATTTAGATGATGATCTTATTTTTAGAAAGTTGATGGCTGTAGCCTTTATTCTAATATCATGTTCTAAGTCAATTGATGTTATCTGAAGTATATGAATAATCTTCCACACTAGTATCATGATCTAGCTGTATGGATGATGTTGTGTATATGTGGTAATGATGTTAGGGTTGGGGTAGTTTAAATAGATAATGGTGATGAATACTCTTATAGCATGACCCTTAATTATATGGACCCTATATGAATGTGTGATCAAATTATGTTAGAAGTTTTCTATTCTAATGTCTAATATGTATTTGTCTTCTCTAATGTAATGTGAGTGTGTGTAGTCTATAGTCATTAATACTCTATATGTGTGTATTAATTGAGACCTGAGGAATGTTGTAAATGTGTTGTGATCTTTATAGGGTGTCTTTCTCATTCTTATGTGTTAAGCTATTCTGTGATCATGTTGACCAATGTACACAGAACACTTCATGTATTTCTATGAATAGGATAGATTCATGATGATTGAGGAAAGTATAGTTATCCTGTGCATCATTACCTATTTCGTAGCATGTGAAGTATATAATGTATGAAGTTATGAACATTTGATATTAGAGGTGTTATGTGAAGGTAGATATCACATTATATGCATACACAGATGACATAATTGTATGAATGTGTAAAAGGAAAATCTAACATGAAGTAGGGTCTATGATGAAAGGACATTCTAATATTAGAATCATTTGAGCTATATGATGTATGAAGGAGCAAACTTCTAAAGCGTCTTTATGAACTAATGCATTAAAGGATTAAATATATTTTAAAAGTAAGCTATAGCCTAGAACCGAGTGAACATGAAAAATTAGAGTGGAGGCTTCACATTAATAAATCCGGCTTCCCCCAAGAGAACCTTCACGTTTAGCAAGCCCTAGTTCCCAATATAGATGTTGCCTCGTGAGAGGGAAACCACCACGCTAGTAAGTCAAGGTTTCTAGAAGCAATCTCCAAGTTCCATAACTACGTGATGTTGTAGGTTATAGCTTGTGGATACAACCTTGAAGTCTATGCATCATTGTTTACATCTTAAGCAAGTTTCAACCCTTCCTTTTCGGTGTGGGAGGAGAACACTGGATTCCATGTATCTCACATGGTCTATGTCGGTTATGACTATGTATCCCTAAAAAAGAAATAAACTAAAATAAGATTAAGGACTCTAATCATAACTCCTTGAGAAGTTTACTTAGTATAGGTAGGATTATGGACCCTACCCATGCATTGCACTAGTGAACTCGAAGAAAGGATAATATTAGTAAATATATGAAAGTACGACTTATGTTATGTATGTATGAATACAAGCTATGTGACTTTGCTATGTCAAGACATGAATTATGTTTATGTGTGTGAATTGAACTTATCTCTTCTAAATGAGTTTACTTAGTATATATGACAGTATGGGACTCCATGTGTACATTAAGCTTGCGAAGGGGTTGTGAGGGCGGTTTACCTATGATATGAGCTAAATGAGTTATGACTAAGCTAGTAGTAAAGGAAAGAGTCCTGATATGATGATATGAAGTATGTGTCTTATGTCTAGTTATAAATGAAAGTGTTATGACTTGTTGAGTATGTTATGCCTTGTCTAGGGTGACTTCTTAGGTACACTTGGTTGAAGTAGTATGATGGGATGCTACCTACACATTGCACTAGTGTGACTTGAGGGTTGTATTAGGTAATGGTTATTATGTGAAGTTGATGTCTATGATGTTCTTATGACTCTTGTATATATGTGGTTGGGTAATGAAGCATAGTATGAAAGTCTATCTTAGGTACCTGATGTGGTAAATTGTACTAAGTACACTTGAAGGTTACTTAAGGAAATAAGTTCAAGTAAAATAGAAGTAATGTATTGTATGATAAATGGATTCGTGTGCTATTATGAGTAGTATCCATGTTTAAATGATGTATGTGAACTATATTGTGCTTGTATGTGCCTATGTTCATGAAAGTTTACTAAAAATACATGTTGCATGATTTCAAATTAAATGTCCTCTTTAAATGCATGTTTTTGCATGGTTTCCATACTTAGTGCATTATTGTACTAATACCATTCTTTTAATATTTTTACACAAAGTTTAGATGTTGATGTCTAGAGGATGTGTCCTAAGTTAAGAGCTTGGATAGATATTCCATGTTCTAATAAATGAACCCTTATGATTCAAGGGTTACCTATGTCAAGATAATCTTTAAGTTGATATAATAGATTAGACTTATATTTTATGTTGGTAAGGGCATTGTCCTATTCTATTCCATTCAGTTGTGTCTTAAGATGGAAAAAAGACTTCTAGTCTACTTATGTACTTATGATATTTAATATATATATAAGAAGTTATGCTTCTAGACTACGATGTTCCATGAAAAGTTTTTAAAAAGTTTCCGTTATTTTTATTACAATTATGCAATGACAGATTTCTAAGGGGTGGAATACGTCGGGTTACTTCTAGGGAGGGCTCCCTAGTCGTGATAATCTTGGTATTAGAACATAAGGTTATATAAAATGGTTTTAGGGTCCAAAGTCTTTGTCACATCCCGAGAGTACACCCTAGAAGATATGGCACTCTCGAAGTGAAACATGACATACTTGACCTCTAGGAGGTCTTGTACAAGCCCTTAGACATCATTCATTGCATACATGTATGAAAAGTAGAGTGGAATTAAACTTTTCACACGAAATATATAAAAACATCTTTCATATAAAAACCATAGGAAAATACTAAGTCTAAACATATGCAAATCATAGACTCAACAATATTTTGAAGACGACCCATAAAATTCAAAATATACAATTACTTAGTCTATTACAGTAACCAAATAATAGAAATCTAATGACGATTATGCCCTCGAGTCAAGTTAAGACATACTTCAATTTTGCTTGAATGATAACTAGATTCCAAGCTTCCTTCAACAACACCTCTCACCTGCTAACCACAACTTTAGAGATAGACAAATGTATAAATTATTACAAACACATGTACTAAGTATGGCTTAATGCATAAAATCATTAAAAATGGACATTTATGAAAAATATGATCTTTTTTATTAAAACATCACATTAAAAGTATAAGAACCACATTTAAGCACCAAACATTACCATTAGAACACATTAACAATTATATTCAATATACAAGAACATCACAGTAAACCTACAGTAAGCTTACAGTGACTTCACTCTAAGGTCACTGTAAGTCCAAATAATATTCAAACTCCACATTATAGCGTCAAAGTGTATCCAAAAAACATAAACATGCGATCCTCCTACCCAATATGAATCAAAGGCTCACTTGAGTGAGTTATGAAGCCACATCCCATACAATCTCTTCACACATACCTAAGCGATTTTTTAGACTATCTTCATTCTCACATCATACAATAACATATATAATATGACATTGTCCTCCACAAAGGTTATCAAAAGACTTACTTAATTAACTCAAGAAGAGAACACCCATACACCCTCTCCAATATTACCTGAATAATCCTTAAACTTCATAAGTTTAGATCATGTCTACTTTATCAAGAAACTTTCCTATATAGTGTCATTCTTAAGAGTTCCATAAGTAAGACATGAAAAAACCATCCTTTATGTCCCATTCACACATTAAAAAGGAAATTCTTAAACTACTCTACATAGGTACTTATTTATTTATATGCTTTCTATCTTAAGTAATTATCTTCATTTGTTAATTTAAGAGACATTCAACATATAAGGACATTCAAGTAATGGTCTTGGAGAAGACCTAGGGACTAACTCACTAACTTTTTCAAAGCCTAATTGTGCAATGTCTGGATAATTTCCCATCCACTTCAACTTCATAGAAATTCTCCAACACTAGTGCGTATCCCTCTTATGAGAATAATCAATAAGCGTCATATACCACGGTAGCTAGGCATAGAATCCAGAGTTATTACCAACTCCGATTGAGGGTGTTCTACTTGCCAATGGTAAAGCTGGGACACATCACATGTAGGCCAATGGTTAAGGAATATTGATTGTTTCTTTGTTCTTTATTCTCATAATTTAAATAGAGCTACTTCCCAAGCATACTCACTCGGTGCTAGCCTTTGTTCTCATAGAGTAGTTCACATAAAGGAGTATATGAAGAGGTTATATATTTAGTTCATATCCCAATCACATTACACCTTACCAAAGAGGTCCAGTAGGGTTGCAAGTCAATGGTCAAGGGGATAACTCAATAATTTTCCTAAGGATGATTTCATGCAATTCTAGCCAACCAACATTAAGTCCACGATTCACACAAGAAGGATGCCATTACGGCTTTCGACTACAAGGATATCATAACATTACATCTAGGATGAAGGTTCCGCATAAAAGACCTTCTTACCTATGTTAAAGGTCACATGTAAAGAACACATACAAGACTTACGAGCTTTAGCATACTATGTCAACAAGTCATATTCACAAGGATCTTTAGCATACTAAGTCAAGAAGTCATATTCACATTATACATATATCAAGTAAGGGACACAATTCTATAACAACAAGACACGGACATACTCTTAACATACCATACACATAAATCAAGAAGTCATATTCACATTATACTTTCACCTTACTCACTATTTGATAGATATGATCATACTTCACATAAATCAACTACACAAACCAACATATTACATCAAGTAATGTCGACAAGGCCATGATTATCGTAATTCATAAAGTAACACCGATGAGGCCACTTTATTCACAAGTAAACCACATAGCACCGCCACCATAAGTGGACCATACCAATCACACCATAATTCAAGACCTAGATTACATAATATAAAGAGAAATAGGGAAGCATATCACCAATCCACTCTCACCACTTCAATCCATAACTAAATCATCCAACCCAATACCCAAAAGGCCCTTACCCATGACCATGATCACCAATTCAATTCAATAATTACAATAGACAATGAATAATTTATCATACAACATGGATTGATGAATTAATGGAAGCATAGTAACAATTCTAACACGAGCCTATCATAATTCAATAGCCCTAATCAAAGTACATAAGAATTCAATAGCATTAAGACATAATCAAGTCACCCTCATAATAGTCAAAAACTAAGGTTCATGAATTACATGGGCTCGTAGAGTAATTATGTTAATGGTTCAAAACATTTTATGCAAGAACCCATTGATATATATCAAAATTGGACAAGTCCATTTTTGGAATACTTTGGAAATCACTTCGAAGTTCTGCTTCTTGAAGAAAAGATTTTCAAGGATGAAGACCATAACTCAATTTATTCTACACAACGAATTTGATGAATAATTGATGAAGAATCACCAACCAATCTTCAATTAAAGCTCAGTCTTGACTTTTGACTTCAATGGAGTTCTATAGGGTTTCTTTGAGATTTTGTGTTTTGATTTGGAATAATGAATTAATTTAGGTGTGTATGACTTATAAACCCTCTTAAAATACCAAAAAAAACTATAAGGTAACCACCAAATCATTTATTTTGATGTGAGTGAATTTATTAATTCACCGCTACACTTAACAGTGAAGCAGGCGAAATTGCAGGCCTGATGTACCGTGATTTCACGCTACCTTTAATGCGTTTTCCTTAAGTTTAGTGTGTGTATAAGGCCTTTTTGTATTGGTTTTAATGTAGTTTTCTCTTTTTTGCCGAAGTGACGACCTACGGAGCCGTCGACGTCCCGTATTGACCTTGACGGTCCGTAGGTGGCAACCATCGTACAGAGAAAAAGGCTGCTAAAGAAAGTTGGGGAATTCAGACTAAGGGCCCGTTTGGATGGGCTTAATAAAAGCAGCTTTAAAAAAGTACTTTTGAAAGTGCTGAAACGTATTTTTAAAATAAGCAGTTATGCGTTTGGATAAAAGTGCTGACGTTGCTATGCCAAACGTGAAAAGGGAAAAATAGAAGAAAGAGATGTTAGGGTTATGTGGGTAATTTGAGGATTGTATAAAAATATTAAGGCAAAAAAATAAAAATGTGGTCAACTTAAAACAGCTTATAAGCTATAAAAAAAAAGGACCCCTACCCCAGCTTTTAACTTTTGGCTTAAAATAATTTTTTTTTAACTTAAAATAAGTTATTTTGAGTATTGCCAAACAGCCAAATAAGACAATAACCAGCTTTTATGTCAATTTGACCAGCTTTTAAGCTGAACCAAACAGGCTCTAAGTGTGGGGCTACGGAGGCTCTGGATTGACCGTCATTTCCATGACAGACCGTCCTGCACATCCCTCAATCTTAACAGAAAGTAGCCCTAGTACCCATCTTCAAAATATTCTAAGTATGGAAGCATGGAAGCCATCGACGGACCGTCGTGCACACAACGAACCTCCATCCATGTCCATCGATGGTAACAAAAGGTTGGTGAAGAACGCAAGAGAAAAATAAGTTATGGAACGACGGAGGGCCTCGACGGTTCGTCGGTCCAGTCATCGACTCATGCACATTTTTTGGGTAGATTTTTCCTAAATATATTTCCTTATTTTGTCAGGACTCTATTACTATAAATACTTGTAAAACACTCGGTTTAGGGGTTAGACTCTTGAATATTTTCTAGTTTTATTGTTCTATGTATTGAACTTTTGGATTTTGTGCAAATTACTTTATTTTCCGCAATCGTTTGTTGCAAGTTTTTGATTAATTCAAGTAATTTTGAAGATTTTCTTAAATCTAATAAAAGTAAGTGTATGAATTCTTATCTTATTAATATGAATTGTGTGATAATTAACATGGGTAACTAAACTCCATAATAAGGGTTGTGGGAACCATGGGTAAATAACAAGGTAAAACCTAACAAAAATAACAATTCTTGAATAGTGTCTTGCATGTATTGATAATTCTTTCATTTAGATGTCTTTTAAACGAGTGCACACGTTAGAACTCGCCTTATTTCTACTGTCCAGACCAAGGAGGTATATAATAAGAAAAGAATTATCAACGTAGATTTAGTATATACTATCTAATAGGCTAGTGTCGGTTGGTAAGAACTAACAACTAAGCCAAACACAGATTATGATGCTTAATATGAGGTAAACGTAAGGTTTAATAAAGCATACACACGTAGCCGGACCAAGGTGCGGAGTGAAATTCCCTAGTTGCCAGACCAAGAAATTAGTGATACATAACTTACCAGTTTGCATGTAAGATACTAGGAAAGGATTGTTATAGCTATAATTACCACGTTATGTACCTCTGGGGAACACTTAAGCCCTAGTTACTTTAATTACTTGATAAATATCAAATCTTTGAACGTATTGCTTTTTTACTTTGAAATAGCTAATTACATTTATTGCTTAAAACACCCCTTTTTGTTACTTGTTTCTTGGAATGAACTTGACTAAATAGAAGTAATAATAGGTTGTTATGTATAAATTATTTTCCTTATGGGATCGACCCCAACCTCATATTTGGGTTCTTTACTTGATACGACCGCTTATACTTCTTTTCTAAAAGTAAATTTGAGCATATCAAATTTTGGCGCCACTGCCGCGGAAAGTGGCTTTTAAATTAATTTTAAGCTTGTTACCAAAGTTTAGTCAACATTAACCTGATTTTACTTTTTCTCTTTTATTTTTTTTGTCTCTTGAAGATCTAACTTCCATGTATTCCAAGTATGTGAAGTACAGGAGAACCCATATTCTCACTCGACCCCGAACAAGAGCGTACACTACGCAGAATGAATCAAAATTTGGGTATTCTCGATGAAGATCACAACCCGAAACTTCCACCACCGGTTGATGCTCATGATTAATTTTCACCTGAAAATCATGGGGAACGTGAAATATGGAGGCAACCTCCCGCTCCACGCCCTCAAGAGTATTTTAAGGGATATGATATTATTATTGACTCTGACGGGCCACTTTTCATGCCTCCCCTACCACACGACTATACTTTCGTTATAACTAGTAGTCTGATGTAAATTCTCACCGCTAGAGGTTTGTTTTCAGGGCTTCCTTCTGAGGATCCCCATGTTCATATCGCCAAGGTGAGGTCGATGTGTAAGAGTTGTGTAGGGAGGCCTGATTTGAATATGAATGTAATGGGGTTGAACGTTTTTCCTCTCTCAATGACGGTAAAGGCCACTATATGGTTTACCGAGCTCCCTTATAACTCAATCTACAATTGGAATCAATTAAGGGATGTGTACTTAGCACGTTACTACCCGGTGTCTTGAAGATAAACCACAAAGATAGGGTAAAACCTTTGTGGCACTACCGAGATAATTAGTCGCTAGTTCTTGGGATAGGTTCACCACGTTCTTGAGAAGTGTCCCCAATCACCGCATCAAGGATGAGTCACTGAAAGAATAATTCTATCAGGGACAAAATGATAATAATAAATCAATAATGGATATGATAGTGGGTGGTTCTTATGGGGAGTGTCCTTATGTTGAGACTGTTGTGAAGTTGGAGAAAATCTTTTGAAATAATAAGGATAGGAGCACTACGAAGTTAGATACTAGGAGAAACACTTTTGTAGTGCAATCCGCACACAACCCAGCAACATATGAGATTCGTGAAGAAATGGCTCAAATGAGAACTGAGCTTGGGTTGGTGTTGAAACACGTCACTGGGGTGCAAAAAGGTAAATACGCTGAACTACTTGTATAAAACCCCACCACCGACTGATGAGTATTACTATAAGGAGGACTATTATGCAGTAACTGAGCAAACGGGGGGTATCCGACCAAATGCCCAAGGCTACTATCAGAAGAATTGGCGCCACGGTCAAGGAAATCAAAGTCGAAACTATGGTAATTATAACCGAGAGGGTCATTATGTCCGAGAAGGGAATTATAACCGCGACAACAACTTCAACGTGGGTAATTATTGTAACAGAAATTATAGGAGTGGTTCCTCTATTCCACCTCAAAATCGTGAAGTTTCTCCTAGGGATGGTGGAGGTAGTATGGCGCGAGTTGAGGATATGTTGCAGAAAATTATAAGAAGGTTTGATGCTAGTGATGAGAACACTAAAGAGTTAAGGAGTGACTTAACGAGTATTGGGCAAAAATTTGATGCACATGCAATCTTGATCAAGCATCTTGAGTTGCAAATGGCCCAATTGTCTACTAGTCTGAACCCACGCTAACCAGACACTCTTCCTTCAATACTGTCAAAAATCCAAAAAATGATGGACATTGTATGACAGTCACGACTCGAGGTGGTAAACAAACCATTGACCCACCGATGTCGTCTAGTGTAGAAAATGTGACAACAGGCAATATTGAGATAGTGGAGGTTAGTGGTAAGTTAGAAGACAAAATGGGGAAAGAAGCTGAGGTACCCCATAAGGTGACCCCAAGCCTAGACCACCACCTCCATTCCCACAGAGGTTAGTGAAAAAGACCGAGGATGGTAAATACCGACGTTTTATTACTATGCTCAAATAGCTTTCATTCAATGTCCCTTTGATATAAGCTCTTGAACAAATGCCCGGTTATTCCAATTTTATCAAAGATATAGTCACTAAGAAAAGATTGGTCAGTTTATAGGCTGATGATAGAATGTAGCATTGCAGTTCTATTGCTACAAGTTCTCTAGTGCAAAAGAAAGAAGATCCGCGTTCCTTCACTATTCCGTATATCATAGAGTTATTACACTTTGTAAAAGCATTATGTGATCTTGGGGAAAGCATAAATCTCATGCCTATTTATATTTACAGGAAGTTCGGTTTGGGTGACCCAAAGCCCACTGCGATGCGGCTAATGATGGCCGACCGAACGGTGAAGAGTCCTATTGGGATACTCCACGATGTGTTAGTAAAGGTGTAGTCATTCATATTTTTGGAAAATTTTGGGATTCTAGATTTTGATGTTGATTTTGAGGTGGTTATTATTCTTGTAAGGCCATTCCTTGCTACGGGTAGAGCCTTTGTTTATATGTAGAAAGGGAAATGAAATTTCAGTTGAATAATGAAGAAGTGACTTTCAATGTTTGTAGGTCCATGAGGCAGAGTGTGAGATCCAATCGGTATCTGCCATATCTTACAGGGTTGAAAAGTCATCTAAGGTACAAATAGAAGAGTATCTGGGTGTAGAAGCACTAGCGGCAGTGATCATGAATATTGATAGTGATTGTATTGAAAAGTATGGATCATTGGTCGCGACACTTGATCGAGGTAATGTTCGGTTTAAACCAAAGAAGTTAGAGTTAGATATGAAGCATAGCGAATCTTTACCCGCAAAACCATCTATAGAGGAGGCTCCAAAAGTATGAATTAAGGCTCTACCACCTCATATGAGGTATTTATTCTTTGGAAAACGTGACACTTTGCCGATAATTATTGCATCAGATTTGAATGTGCATAAAGTTGAGAGTTTGGCGGAGGTGTTAAAATGGTTCAAAAGAGCTATTGGGTGGACTATTACAGACATTATTGGGATCCCTCTAGGGATTTGTTCACATAAAATCCAACTTATGCCCGATCATAAGCCAAGTATTGAGAATTAGAGACGTTTAAATTCACCTATGCAAGAGGTAGTGAAGAAGGAAATCATTAAATGGTTGGATGCTGGAGTGATATATTAAATCGCCGATAGTAGTTGGGTATGCCCTGTTCAGTGTGTACCTATGAAATGGGGAATGATTGTGGTCACCAATGAGAAAATTAGCTTGTTCTGATGAGGCCGGTGACTGGATGGAGGGTATGTATGGATTACCAGAAATTAAATGCATGGATCGAGAAGTACCATTTTCCGATGACTTTCATGGATCATATGTTAGATAGACTTGCAAGAAAGGGGTGGTACTGTTTTCTTGATGACTACTTGGGTTATAATCAGATTTTTATTGGACCGGGAGATCAAGAAAAAAACACATTTACTTGTCCTTATGGGACCTCAGATTCAAAAGAATGTCGTTTGGGTTATGTCATGCACCAGCCACATTTCAGAGATGTATGATGTCAATATTCGCCGTTATGGTGGACACTATTGAGGTGTTTATGGATGATTTTTCAGTGGTTGGTGACATCCTTGAGCGGTGTTTGAATCATTTGTCCGAGGTTCTTAAGAGGTGTGAAGATTGCAACCTTGTGCTAAATTGGGAAAATAGTCATTTCATGGTGAAAGAAGGTATTGTATTGGGTCATTGCAATTCAGAGAGAGGTATAGAGGTTGATCGAGCTAAAGTTGACGTGATAGAGCGACTTCCTCCACCTATCTGTAAAAAGGTGCGAAAAGTTTTCTTGGGCATGCAGGTTTTTACCGAAGGTTCATCAAGGATTTTTCAAAGACTTTACATCCTTTGTGCAAGTTGCTTGAGAAAGAGTTTAAGTTTAATTTTGATGAATCTTGTCTTAAGGCATTTGGTGAGTTGAAGGAAAAGTATGTGTCTCCACCCATCATCATTTCTCTCGATTGGAGCAAGCCTTTTGAGGTGATGTGTCATGCGAGTAGGCTGCTCTTGGTGTGGTATTGGGAAAAAGAAGGTACAAAATCCTTCATCCAATTTACAATGCTACTAATGCCCTTAGTGAAGCCAAAAAGAATGCACCGTGACTGAACAAGAGCTCCTTGTAGTAGGCTTTGCTTTCGAGAAATTTCACTCCTATTTGCTTGGCACTAGAGTTATAATGAATACTAATCATTCTTCTTTGAGATATATGATGGCAAAGAAGGATGCAAAACTGAGGTTTATTCGTTCGGTATTACTATTGCAAGAATTTGACTTTGAGGTAAAAGATACAAAAGGGATCAATAATCAAGTTGCTGATCACTTGTCACGATTAGAAGATGAAGAAATGAGAGAGTTTGGTGAAAATTCTGAGATTGATGATACTTTCCCTAATGAGCATGTATTGGCTGCCTCTAAAGAGTTGATTCCATGTTTGCAGATTTCGCAAATTATCTGGCTAGTAATACTCTAGAAAGTGGGGTTGAAAGAATAAAGAGAGAGAAAGAACAAAAGAAAAGTGACTCAAGAAAAGTTGAAAGCAAAGTGAAAAAAATTTTAAAATTTAAAAATACAAGAAAAGAGAAGAATCACGTACACCAAAGGAAAAAAAGGGAGAATAGCAAGGTGAAAGAAAATTGAGAAAAAGGAAGGAATAAAATGATAAAAAGGTAGGACGCTTAGCCATTATGTCAAGGAGGGAAAAAAGTCACTAAAACATATCCAAATGTACCCTACCTAACCCTGAGCCTCAGTTACAAGCTAAGAAAGTCCTATTCTTATCCTAAGAGTGCATTAGGTAAACTAAAAGCAGTGAAAATTAGGACAAGCCTATGGAAACAACTATAAATAAGGTGAGACGTTGTTCAAAGAGTGAGTGCTAAAAAAAATCCTTATAATCAAATTGAAATCATTGTGTGAAAAATGAGGATATTTTTTTGAAGTAAGGACACTAGTTGCAATACCGGAAAATTGGTACCTTAGTGAGAGATCAAAGAGGATAGGTTTCGGTGTGTGGTGAGTTTGTGTCATGGTCTGATCCACAAGATCAAGCCTAATTGTAATAGCATGCATAAATCAATTTGAAAATAATAGGGATTGATAGCCAGATGATTTTAAAAAAAAAAAGCAAAAATAAGGATACTCTTGTACAAAGTTTTTGTTGTGAGTTATAGTGCGTCTCTTGAGGACAAAAAAACGAATTTAAGTTGAGGGTGTTAATGTATCGTGGTTTCACAGTACTTTCAATGCTTTTTACTTAAGTTTGGTGTGTAACTAAGGCCTCTTTGTATTGGTTTTAATGTAGTTTTCTCTTTGTTTGCAGGAATCTGTCCAGAAGGAGAACTTGGAAGAATTATGCTGAAAATTGCAGAAGTGATGACCTACAGAGCCATCGATGGTCCATTGTGACCTCGACGGTCCGTAGGTGGCCACCGTCGTACGGAGAAAAAGGCTGCTAAAGAAAGTTGGGGAATTGAGACTCAGTGTGGGGCTAAGAAGGCTCTTCATTGACCGTCATAGCCATGACGGACCGTCCTGCACATCCGTCAATGTTAACAGAAAGTAGACCAATACCCTTCTTCAAAAGATTGTAAGTATGGAAGAACGGAAGCCATCGACGGACCTTCGTGAACACAACGGACTGTCATCCATGTCCGTCGATGGTAAAAGAAAATTTGTAGAGAAAGCAACATAAAAATAAATTACGTATGGAACGACGGAGGGCCTCGACTGTCCGTCGTGACCTCGATGATATGTCGCTCCAGTCGTCGACTCAGATTCATTTTTTTGGGAAGATTTTCCTTAAATAGATTTCCTTCTTTTTTTAGGACTCTATTATTATAAATACTTGTAAAAACCTCGTTTTTGGAGTTAGACTCTTGAATATTTTCTACTTTTATTGTTCTAAGTGTTGAATTTTGGGATTTTGTGCAAATTACTTTATTTTTCGGAATCGTTTGTTGCATGTTTTTGATTAATTCAAGTAATTTTCAGGATTTTCTTCAATCTCATCAAAGTAATGCATGAATTCTTATCTAATTAAAATGAATTCTGTGATTATCAACATGGGTAACTAAACTCCATAACTAGGGTTGTGGGAACCATGCGTTAATAACAAGGTAAAACCTAGCTAAAATAACAATTCTCGAATAGTGTCTTTCATGTATTGATAATATTTCGTTTAGAAGTCTTTTTAATAAGTGCACGCGTTAGAACTAGCCTTATTTCTACATATCTGGACCAAGGAGGTACATAATAAGAAAACAATTATCAACCTACATTTAATATATACTATCTAATAGGCTAGTGCCAGTTGGTGAGAAGTAACAACTAAACCTAACACCGATTATGATGCTTAATATGAGGTAAAAATAAGGTTTAGTAAAGCATATACACATAGCCAGACCAAGGTGCGGAGTGAAATTCCCTAATTTCCGGACCAAGGATTTAGGGATACATAACTTACCACTTTGCATGTAAGATACCAGGAAAGGATTATTATAGCTAGAATTACCGTGTTATGAACATGTAGGGAACACTTACTCCCTAGTTACTCTCATTACTTGATAAAAATCAAATCTTTGAACCTGTTACTTATTAACTTAGAAATAACTAATTACATTTATTGCTTAAAACCCCCATTTTTGTTATTTGTTTCTTGGAAAGGAATTGACTAAATAGAAGTAATAATAGGTTAAATTTAAGTCTAAATCATTTTCCTCGTGGGATTGACCCCGACCTCATAGTTGAGTTCTTTAGGGATACGACCTCTTATACTTCTTTTCGAGAAGTAAATTTGAGCATATCAAGGCCACCATAGATGCCTCGTAGAAAAACCAATGGACCATGCTTCTATTATGTGGTTTGGATCCAAGGCTGGCATTTGGAAGCCCAAGCTCCCAGGCCTTAATCCCCATCAACGCCCTCCACCTATGTGGCATCGACCAGACTACTTGGCGTCGATTGCCTCCGTAGTTGGGGACTTTTTCTTGGACGTTTCCAACTCTAATATGTTCATATACAATTTTAGGACTTCTCACAATAATTTCATCCAAAACAAACTTGTAAAACCCGAATAAATATACTAAGATAGACAAGGTGTTTTCACGGAAAACCCTTCAAAAGTCATGGACGTTCTTCAATGTTTGACCTCCAAACTCATGAAACTTTAACCACTTCCTCCTAAACTTATAATAACCCACTTTAATACTTCAAAACATCAATACACAAGTTTTAGGATCTAGTTTCACCTAAATCATTTTAGAGGTGTTATAGTCTGATATCGCCACGTCTAGTAGAGTCTCGTTTATTGGTGGTGATTCCTGACACATCTATGAGCGAGAGGCTATAGATGATATAATTTCACTTTCTTCACTATTCTAGTGTCGTTCCATAGAACTTAGCACGGTATGATTTTTTGTCCTGTAATCTCTACTTGTGATTGCTTGGAAGGGATGCTGTTTCAAAGCTTTGGGGATTTGATGCTTACTTTGGTTTTGTTGTTTGATGAGTATATGTGAAGGTGAAAATTGTCATGTTGATGTCATGCCAGTTATGTCTACATGTAATTTTTTAGAATTGAGATAATATGTTGAAAAACAATGATACGATATGGTTCTAGATTGTTAAGAGATGTTATAGTTGAATGGAGTTGGTTTAGAATGATAGGTTGTATATGTTTATGTATGATGATAGTTTAATGTTATGGTATAGGCTTGAAATGTTTCTGAGAAAAGTAGTAACTAGTGAAGGAATGATGGTACGTTGTTATTTGAGAAATGCCCCAGAGTTATTATTGTGTTTATTGTAGTCTTTGATGTAGACTTGATACTAAAAACGGAAGGTGTGTGTTAAAACTTCTATGGTGGTTGTGAAGTATGCTAGATAATGGGAGGACTGTTATGACTAGTTAACTAGTTAGCTTGTCAACCGATTCTAAGAGTGGGGAAAAGGGGAGAAAGGTTTTTTTTCCATAAGTTGGGATTATGTCATTGCCCTTAAATGACTTAGAGGGTAGTATGTACCCTTATCTCTTTAAGAGAAGTAGGAAATTGGTGTTGATCTACTTTGAGGATATGCTTAGGTTGTACCTAGGCATAGTTGGTTAGAAGTTTCTACTAAAGGTGATGACCCTTGTAGTCTTGAATCCGAAACTACTACCCTTGTTATGACTTGATAATAGAAGGCGATGAGATATGGAATTACCCTTGGTAATCAAGGTGTAGTTAAGGCCTCATGTAGTTGGGCAGTATGACCTAACTTGATTGTTGTGAGTTCCTTTAGGTTAGAAACTTAGAGGAGAAATGGTTCTTCAGAGATACCTCTTGATCATTAAGTTAGTAAGCTCATGGGAATGTGATGAGGAATGAAAAACCTCAAGGATGTCAAACCTTCTTATGGGAGGAGTATGTAGGTATGGTCTTGACTCTCCTTGACCTTGATCTTTAAGGTCATGAGGTGATGAATATGTGATTACGCTCACTCCAAGTGTGGGATAATTTCCTCTATAATAAGGTTATGAATGCCCTTAATGTCCTTATCATGAGTTCCCTTGAACTTCCCTAGGTTAAGAATTACTTGGAGTGATGATCATGGAGTGTAATAAGTAAGACACTCATTTGTGACCTCTTGAATTCCGCACCTAGTGGATTGTGAGTAATTAAATAAAGGGGAAATGGTTCCTTCTTGAGAGATGGAAGGATGTGAGTTTAAGAAAATTTAGCATGACCTTTACCCCACGAAAGAGGATGTGTGCTTGACTAGAAGAATTGGTGATTCCATGTTCTCTTGAAGGAGATAAGTTTCACCTAAACGGGTTAACCCTATGTGGGGGATGATAACGTCAGTAGTAGGGTTGTAGATATCCCTAACTTTTCCTTCTATTACTACTCAAGCTCTAATCTAAAGAAGTTACTTACTAGCTTGTTTATGATGGGAGTCTTGCCTATAAGTATGAGATGCATGTTTTCTATATGTTATGCCTGTCTTAAATGAACATATGTTATGCATGTTACAAAAGGTCATTATTCGATGAAAAAGGAATTTTGATCAAATCACATGATTATCATTTTGTTGTGCCTCTTGATATGGTAAATGTGCGTTTAACATCGTGAGATGGCTAGATGAACATGCTTGATAACACTGTTAATGTGAGGGTATTTTGACCCAATAATGAGGTGTTGAGTTTTCTTTAAGAATGTAAGATTCCCTTTAAAAATGTGTGACTTTTATGTCTTAGAAAGTATTGTTCTTTGCTAACTCTTGAGAAATGATGGTATTTCAAGCCAATGTCATTAATGTGTGCCTAAGAATTGTAGTAACTTTCCAAAATGATGCATGTTTATGAAATCTAATGTCATGCAAGAAATTGAAATTGTGTGAAATGACTTCCTATTGTTTTTATGTGTGTGCTATGAGCTGTCATTTCTTACTTAATTAGGAAGAGAGTTTGAGCATGCTTTGATTTGGAGTAATGGAATCCTTCTTAAAAGGAACTAACCTTTGTGCATTGCTATTATGTGAAGTCTGTGATGCCATGTGTGTATGTTGTGACTAGGAGAAGGTAGCTCCTCCTTTAACATAAGTTGAACATGGTAATTTATGTATGAACTTAATGGTATTATGTCTACGATATAAGATTGTAGTTGACTTACATTATTCATTATTTTTTTGTGCAACTAAGTGGATTGCTTAATTTTTGATGAGTTGAATTGTTTATTTGGCTTATGCATGCAACAGAAATCCATTGTATGCCTAACTTTATGATGAAATAATGAGAATGCCTAAAAGTTGGAGAATGTAGTTCCCCCAAATGTCAATGAGTATGATAAATCGTATAAGCACGGAAGAAAATGTACGAGTGATCCATGTTTCATTATGTCGCTTTAGTTGCCTGATGGTATGAAGTTGGTGTTCCTTGTAAGATTTACGCATTGAATCTTATGTGATAGAATGTTATATGTTGTTAGCTTCTCTATGGTCCAATGAGTCCTTGAGTTTGTTTTAAAAATTTCCAAGTGTCATTCGAGGTAGAATGTTCCCATGTGGGGGATTTTGTCAAGACCCTCAAAATGATTTTAGGTTTCTAGATCCTCACTTGTTCCGAAAAAGTCTAATAACATGTTAAAAAAGTTATTTACAGTATGCATATTTTATTTGAAGTGGTTTGGAGATCAAACATCCTAGAATGTCTGACACGTTCGAAATTTAGACCTTAGATATAATGTGTTCTAGTATGCCTTGATATTTTTAAGTGTTGTTTGGGGTATTAATTTATAGGGAAGGTTCATAAAATGTATACGAATGTATTTATATTCGAAACGTACAAGAACAACTCCCCAAGGAACACCCAAGGGGTCCTTGAGGAGGACCCAAACAATACCTAGATATTGCCTTGGCAGTGTCAATCTACGCCCAAGAACAACGCCCCGTACCTCCACCTACGCCGTGTCAATGGTGGTCATTTCTCCATACTTAGTTGTAAGAGATTAATCCCCCAAAATGTAGTCTCAGTCACCCTTTACGGAAGATTAGTATGATATCATCGTTCAAATGACGGTCCGTGAGTCTGCACGTAGGTTCCAGGTGGAACCTACAATTCTGTTGCAACGTGCAGTGCACTTTAGGGGAGAATAGGAAATTCACCCCACGTTCTGAATAAAGCCTAATAAGTTATTGTTATATATTTTAGGGTGAATTAAGTTTGTTAAAAATATCAAAATCCCAGTTAGAATTCGTTCTTCAAATTTCACCCTTTCCTCTCAAAAAAGAATCCTCTCTAGAAACCTCCATTGGAGATGAAGATCAAGAACAACTTAGTTGATGGATTTTCATGGAGTATTCATAAAGATTTCGTGGTATTTCAAGTAACGAGGTATGTCAACCCTTCATCCTTAGTTATCCAATCATCAAGGGAGTTCCCTCATTTGTTTTCAAAGAGATTCATGATAAAATTGTCCATCTTTAAATCTAGTCATGTGTTCCTTCTCAAATCGATTTTATAAGCATGATTATGATAAATTGATGTTTAGAAACTGTTTTAATGTGAATTTCACATAATTTTTAGGATGAATTCATGATCCACTTAAATTTTAACTTAGCCTATAAAATGGGTAATATGATCTTGTTGAGATGATGATAGATTGTGATTTAGATTATATTAATGCATCTATAACTATGGTTTTCCTTATGGATATCTTATGAATTATTGGTAACTGATCAATGATGATCAAAGCATGCAGAATAGGTATGATTTCCGTATTTCTTTCTATTTTGTATAGAATTGGTTGTGAAATATGCCTTGAATGACATTGTGTGATATGGTCCACTTATGGTGGGTCTGTTTACTTTATTCTACATGTTTATGTGTTATGATCATGGACATGAAGGAATTATATGCGAGATGAATTTATATGATAATCTCATGTTTAGGAAGTTTAAGGATGTAGCCTTGATTCTAATATCATGTTCTAAGTGAATTGATGTTATGTGAAGTATATGAATATTCTTACACTCTAGTTGCATGATATAGGTGTGTCGATAATGTTGTGTATGTGACGATCTTGTTAGCGTTAGGGCTGGTATAGATGGATAATGGTGATGAATTCTATTATAGCATGACCTCTACTTATTTGGACACTATATGATTGTGTGATCAAAGTATGTTATGAATCTTCTATACTATTGTTGAATATTTTCTTGTCTCCTATGATGTAATGTAAATCTGTGTATTCTATTGTCCTTAATACTCTATGAGTGTATGACTTACATTTTAGGAATTTTTTACTTGTGTTGTGATCTTTAAAAGGTGGCTTACTCAATGTTATGTGTTAAGCTATTAGGTAATCATGTTTACGAATGTACACACACACTTCATGCATGTCTATGAAAAGGATAGATTCATGATGATAAAGGAAATGATAGTTCTCCTATGCATCATTACCGATTTCGATGCATGTGAAGTATATGATGCATGAAGTTATGATTATGTGTTATAAGAGGTGTTATGTTAAGGTAGATCTCACATTGTATCCATACACACATGATGTGTGATTGCATGAATGTGTGAAAGGACATTTTCACATGAAGTAGGGTCTATGATGAAAGGAAATTCTCATCTTAGAATCCTTTTAGATATATGATGTATGAAGGAGAAAATTCCTAAAGCCTTCTTTATGAACTAATGCATTAAAGGCATAAATATATTTAAAAAGAGAGTTAAATCCAGCAATCGAGTGAAAATGAAAAAAATGAGAGTGTGGGCTTCTCGTTATTAACCCACAAGAGAACCTTCACGTTTAGCAAGTCCGGGTTCCTAACACATATTCTGTCTTATTAGATGGAAATCTCAACTCTAGTAAGTCAATGTTTCTAGAAGCAAACTGCATATTCCATAACTACGTTGCCCCATATTCGACTTACCCACTTCAGGAGAAAAAGCCCCTACTCAATGAAATTATAATACAATAGAAGAAAAACCAACAACAAACCATGAATTCCCTTTCGGAATGCCTACTGAATGAAATTAGTAGATGGCGTCCCATACCACCACCTATCCTAAGTAGTACACTCTTTTAGAAGACTTGGCAGCAAAACTCCTCTTTTGGAAGGTCCTACCTAGTGCAATCGATAGATAACATCCCATACCACCACCTACCCTAAGTAGTACGTTCTTTTAGGAGACTTAGTTCATTAAATACAAATAAGGCTCAACAAAACTCCACTGTCGGAATAACTACCTAGTGTAATTGATAAATAGCGTCGTATTCCACTACCTATCCTAAGTAAAACAAGCTTTTGGAAGACTTTGCACATTCATTTCTTTTGTGGGAGTTAACTTAACCGACATAGACCATGAGAACTAGACATGAGGGATCCTCACTTGCCTTGAATGAGTTCATTCTCTTAGCTTTTACTTGGCTTGCCTGATAGCTACACCTATGCGGACGAATATTTAAGAGATAAGGATATTGCTGCTAAGTAACTCCTTCTTAACTAACGAGGAGTACTCATCTCTAGAGATACATTAGAATACTACATCTCAACTCATGAAGTGTAACCACCTCTTATTCATATCCTCTCGATGCTAGGCCTGACTTCCCACGGATTCTAAACATTATAAACTATAGGTTAAGGATAACTAGTGAATACATCATCTCAACTCACGGAGGGAATTCATCATTCAATCTATCTTAGATATCTCATAGGATTTAGTTGGGTTGCTACTAAACACTTCATATCTACTCACGAAGAGTGTTGATCCCAAAACTCCCGTTTGCACTTATCTTAACTTCATTTATTCATTCAAGAGTGAGTGTGTGTGTACATGTGATCACACCTTGCACATAAGCATCATTTCAGTTACATTTAAATTCTATACATGCTTAGACCCTCATTCATAATATCGCACACATTACATGCTTCACATAATCATATATGTCCTTTAGACATAATCATTAACATACTTCTCATAACAAGTTTCATAAAACAATTTACAAGAATAACTTTATTCAATTATACACTCTAGTCTACTTCACATAATAACTTCATAAGGAACATTTAACAAGAATGGAATTATTAACAACTTCAAATAACAAGCCTTAATAGCCGCATTAACAATAAACTAGTAACTTCACATTCATACAATTCAAGTAAACACCGCCACCAAGAAGGTGGACCATACCACTCAAGAGCATTTTATAACTAAAGCTTAATCAACATAACCAAGTTACCTTTTAATCCAAGATTCCATGAAATATATCATTTTCTCAAATATTCATCATAAATTAGCCCTTAGGGCAGTAGCTAAAAATAAAAAACAACATAAGGAAACAAAAGTTCAACGATTACAAAACTAAGCTCATTTAACTAATTTCTTAAGACAACATTAGATGAAAAGATTTCACATGATTTAAATTATGTTTTAACCTTAAAATAATCAAATAACATTAGAAGCATCATTATTAAGCCATTCAAATTTTGTTCATGCAAGACCGATATTTAGATTTCAAGATAGAAGAAACTAGGATTGAAAACATTTTTTGAAATCTTTTAGAAAGAGGCTACTTGAATGGAATAGAGTTCAAGGATAGATAAAATACCTCACATTGAAGTAAAACCCATGATTGTTTATGAATAAAAGACCACCAAAAGCCCTCCTTTTTCCTTCTTGACTTGTTGCCTCCATGGTGAGTTGAGAGAGTCTTCTAAGGCAGAGGGGTTTTGGGTTTTAGGAAATGGAGTTTAAAATTACATCTTAGCGTTTGAAACACATTAATATACCATAAAAAACATAAAAATAACGTCCTAGGGTCATAAAATACTTGGGGACAATTTACCAAACACCCCAAGAATTCACAGGAAAGGGACCAATTTTTGGGGCAGTCTCCACCAACGGTCCATTTATCCAAGGCAGGACTGTTGGTGGGATCTCATTGGTTGAGACTTATCTCAATTAGGAGCCTGGACATCCTGCCTTGCAGGTACAATCTAGTCCCATGGACCGTTGGTTGACCAACGGACCGTCCCTTGTGTGGTTTTTTGGTCACTATTTTGGCAGCTTGTTGCCAAGAGGTGAGGTCCTCTTCAAAGTCCCCTCCTTGGTCCGGGATGGATTCGTACCCAAACTTTAAACCCCTAAACATAGTCGTATAGGTCTTAGGAACATCTCACATCAATTTATATTAAAATGAACACGTAAAACTCACTCAAACACATCAAGACACACAAGCTCTATCTAAGGCACACATTCCGAACATCATGGACGTTCTGGGACGTTTGACCTCCAAACATAACCAAAATTCACACACTGTCTAATAACACTAATGTAATTTATTTAAACTTCATATTTACTCAAGAAACACTTACGAAGCTCTAGTTCATCTTAGTTTGTTTTAGGGCGTTACACTCACGAAGAGTGTTCACCTCAAAACTCCCCTTTTGACTCAACTTAGCTTCATACATTCATATAAGTGTGTGTGTACATGTTATTAAACCTTTCACATAAACATAATTTCGTTAAAATTAGATTCTATACATGCTTTAGACCTACATTCATCAATTAGGCATAATCTAATCCAAACATGCAATTCAAACTTCACAAAACACTATACAAGACCTATATTCAATATCACTTCATTTCACATATTAGACCTTCAAAGCCATACTCACAATAAATACTAAGTGATATCAAGTTCATAAAGTAAACAACGCCACCTAGAAGGTGGACCATACCACTCATGAGCATTTCATATCATAATTATCCCTTAGGACAGTAGCTAAACATCAATACCAGCATAAGGAAACAAAAGTTCAATGATTACTAAACTAAGCTTATTTAACCCATTTCTTAAGCCAACATTTGATGAAAAGATTTAACATGATTTCATTGAATTTTTAACCTTAAAATCATCAAATAACATCAGAAACATCATAATTAAGTCATTAGAAACGTTTTCATGCAAGGCCCATATTAACAGTTGAAGATAGAAGAAAATAGGGTTGAAAACCCTTTTTGAATATCCATTAGAAGAGACACCTTAAATGGAAGAAAGTTCAAGTATGGATACAATACCTCAATGAGAAGAAAACCCACTAATATTTTTTGAAGAAACACGTCCAAACCATCCTTTTTTTCTCTCCTTGAGATTTAGCTCCAATGGTGACTTTAAGAGAGTTTTCTTTAGAGAGGGATTTTGAATATTTGAAGTGAGGGGTCTTGTCTATGTCTAGGACTTGAAACTAATATAATATAAATTAAAAACCCTAAATATTATCCTAGGGTTCTAAAATACTTGAGGTTAATTGACACAAAACACCCCAAGCTGGCAGCAAACGTTCCACAACTTTAGAAGGTGCCAATCGACGACCCCAAGCTAGTGGGAGTCGTTTGATCGACGGCCGGTTATTCTTGGGAGTCAATGGATTGAGAGACTGATTCATGGTGGTCTAGGATCACACTATGTATGGGACTGTTCCCCTCAAACGACGGGGTGTCGTAGAGACTACAAATAGTAGACTGTGGGCGTCGATTGCCTAGCTTTGGCAGCTAGCCACTACGTCCTGTGTCCTTTTCTAGTACCCTTAGTGTCTCCTATGTGGGGTCATACACGGAAATTAAACCCCTAAACATAGTCGTATATGTCTTAGTAACAGCCCACATCAATTTCGTTTAAAATGAACACATAAAACTCACTCAAACAAATCAAGACACACAAGCACGTTCTTGGACGTTTGACCTCAAAAGTTACTCAAAGTTCACACAATGCCTAATAACACTAATATAACTCATTTAAAAAAAATTTAACTCAAGAAACACACACGAGACTCTAGTTCACCTTAGTTCGTTTTGAAGCATTACATGATGACTTGTTTGATCTACTCCAAGGCGCAACCTACTTTTCTAATATTGACATGAGATCGGGGTATCACGAACTTAGTATGAGAGGTGAGGATATACAAAAAAATGGAATTTTGAACTATATATGTCACTATAAGTTCCTATTTATGTCCTTTGCTCTCACCAATGCCTTGTATCTTTTATGGACCTCATGAATAGGATGTTTTGAAGTTACCTAGATTCATATGTCATTATCTTCATTGATGAGATCCTTGTATATTCAAAAAATGAGGGTGAACACATGGACTATTTGGGGGTGGTATAACATATATTTAAGGACAACTAACTATTTTCCAAGTATAGAAAATGTGAGTTTTGGTTGAGGTCGATGGCGTTTCTTGGTCAGATCATCTGTAGTGAGGGACTTGAGGTTGATGTAAGGAAAATCGAGGAAGTTAAGAGTTGTCCTGGACCATTGACTCCAACCGACATTAGGAGTTTTGTGGGTCTAGTTTGATACTATAGGAGGTTTTTTTTATGGTTTTGCGTAAATTGCTTCTCCTTGACTACCTTGACCTAAAAGAATGTGAAATTTGAGTGGTGGAGGCATGTGAAAGAAGCATCCAAATTTTGAAAGATAGGATTAATTCTGCTCAGGTGTTGACTTTACCGGAAGGTACCAAGGGCTTTGTGGTATATTGTTATGTATCCCAAGTGGGCTTCGAGTGTGTTGTTATGCAACATGGGAAGGTAATATCCTATGCCTCTTGACAACTTAAGGTGCACGAGAAGAATTATCCAACTCATCATCTTAAGATAGCAACCGTGGTGTTTGCCTTAAAAATATTTAGGCATTACCTTTATGGGGTTCATGTTAATGTGTATGCTGACCATAAGATTCTTCAATATATGTTTATTCAAAATGAGTTAAATGTCCGACAAAAAAAATAGGTGCAATTCTTGAAAGATTACGACAAGAATGTTCTCTACCACCTACCACCCTGGCAAGGCAAATATGGTTCCAGATTCTCTATGTTGTATGACCATGGGTAGTGTATCTCATGTATAAGAAACCAAAAATACCTAGTGAAAGATGTTAATAGGTTGGCTCGGTTGAGTGATAGATTTGAAGACTCTCCAAATGGCGGTTTTATGGTCCTTCATAACTCCAAATCGTCTTTCGTTGTTGAGGTGAAGTCAAAACAACACCTTGATACATAATTTATGAAGTTTAAGGAATCAATAATTGGTAAGATTAATTAGTCATAATCCTCAGGGGTATAGTGTTTTGAGGTATCAAGAGAGGTTAAGTGTGCCCAATGTTGACGACTTGAGACACCGGATTCTTCAGGAAGCTCATGGTTCTCATTATTCTATTTATCCATGTCCTTCTATGATGTATCATGACCTTCGAGAAGTGTTTATGTGGGATGTCTTAAAAAAGAACAACGGAATTGGTTACAAGGTGTCAAAATTGTAACCATGTGAAAGGAGAGCACCAAAAGTCGGGTGGCTTTCCCTAGGAAATTCAACTTCCCACTGGGAAGTGGGAAGATATTAATATCTATTTTGTAGTGGGTTAGCCTCGTACAAGAATGCAAAATGACTCTCGATGGGTGGTGGTGGATAGAGTGACAATGTCCGCAGATTTTATTCCTGCGAAATCCACTTCTTCGGCAGAGGATTATGAAAGGATGTTCATTGATGAGATCTTGTGTCTTCATGGTATTCCATAATCAAACATATCGGATAGGGGTGTACAATTAACATCTCGGTTTTGGATATTATTCAAAAAAGGGTTAGGTACAATGGTGAAGTTAAGCACCGATTTCATCCCCAAATGGATGGTCTAGTGGAGAGTACTATTCAAACGTGTGATGATATTCTTACAGCTTATGCAATTGATTTCAAGGGAAATTGGGATGACCACTTTCCTATGGTTGAGTTTCCTAATAACAATAGATAAAATTAGACTATATCCATGGCTCCTTTTGAGGCCTTGTATGTCAGGAGATGTAATTCTCCGATTGGGTGGTTCGAAGTCAGTGAGTCTTCACTCTTTGGTCCAGATATGATCTATAAAATTTTGGAGAAATTTTATATGATTAGGAACCGATTGAAAACAGCCTATAGCCGGCAAAAGCCTAATGCCGACAATAGGAGGAGGGACTAAGAATTTGAAGAGGGTGATAAGGTATATCTAAAAATGATACTGTGGGTTAGATTTGGTAAGAAAGGGATATTTAGTCCTAGTTATGTGAGTCCCTATGAAATTTTGCAAAGGTTTGCAAGATTGAATATGACTTGAGATTACCTACTGAACTAGCTTCGGTTTTTCCACTGCTCCATGTCTCATGCTCAAGAAGTGCATCGGTTATCCCTAGTCCATTCGTCCTATTGAGAGTTTAGTTTTGGAGGAGAACCTCTCCTATGAAGAGGTTCTGGTGTAAATCCTTGATCTGATGTGAAGATATTAAGGAACAAAGAGGTGGCCTCCGTAAAAGTCCTATGGAGGAATCACATAGTTAGGGAGCAACATGAGAGGCTGAGGACAACGTGAAGTCTCGTTATCTCATCTCTTTGTTGATTAAGGTTAGTTGTTCCTATTAATAATGAAAATAACGAATAAATTGAATTTGACTTGTTTTGCAAAGATAAGTATATAAATGATAAAGGTCTTTGCTAAAATGAGTTTTCATTAAAAAAGCTCTTTTACTTAATTTTCACTCATTTGATGTATTTTGATATGTTGTTGACTTTATGAAAGTATATTGATAAATATATAAATGATAAAGGTCTTTGCTAAAATGAGTTTTCATTAAAAAGGCTTTTGGACCCAGACTGCATTTAAGGTAAAAGCATTAAAAATACCGTGAAACCACGGTATATCAACACCCTCAACTTAAATTCGGTGTTTGTCCAACACACTCTGACTCACTACATAATCTTTGTACAATAGTATCCACATTTTAGCTTTTGCAATCATTTGGCTATCAATCCCGATCAGTCTCATCATGTTTATGCATGTTATCACTATTAGGCTTGAATTACGTGGAACAACACCATGACACACACTCGCCACGCACTAACACCTATCCTCTTCAATTTCTCACCGAGGTGGTAATATTTCCGGTATTGAAACTAGTGTCCTCACTTCAACATAACATCCTCATTTTTCACAAAATGATTTCAGTTTGAGTATAAAGATTACTTTTCAACACTCACTCTCAGAACAAATTCATAACTCATTCATACATATTGCCATAAGCTTTCCGTTTTTTCACTACTTTAAGTTTGCCATACAACTCTTAGGATCACGATAGGACTTTCTTAGCTTGTAACATAGGCTCAGGTTCAGGTAGGGTATATTTAGGTATACTTTAGTGAGTTTTTGCCCTCATTGACATATCGGCTAAACGTACCACTTTTTATCATTTTATATTGCCCAATTTCTTTCTTCATTTGTGTAAGCGACTCTTTTCTTTTGTTTCTTGTATTTATTATATTTTTTATTTCACTTTTCTTTCAACTGGTTCTTGAGTCACTTTAGTTTGTTCTTTCTCTCTCTTTGTTCTTTCAACACCACCTTCCAGAGCATTCCTCCTAATAACCACCCTCAACTCATGGCTTTGACATTTGTCAAAGTACACAATACCCAAAGTTGGGTCAGGGCCACGAAAAGGTTGTTTACTGCATTATCCACCCTCAACCTATGCTTTTTGCATAAGTTGAGGTGCACATGTCCCAGGAGACACCAGGGCCAACACATTATTCCCAGAAAAGTTCAGTTGGGGTGAAAAAGAAAGGTCTATTTTAAGCTCAAATCATTTGGATCAAAGAGGGATTAATTTCATTCATTTTTTTTATTTAGGCTAAAAATTGGCTATATTGAACAAGGGCCTATGATCCTTTCCTTATTGTCTATTACAGCTTACTTTTAGCTGGACTAACCACGCAATTTCAAGCTTAGTACAAATAGTGGACTATGTAAATTTTCCTCACACTTAGTTGACATCTCATTACTCTACCCGATTATCACACACCTAGTTTGAGTCTTAGACATAGGTTCATACAGTGGTGTATCTCTAAGACAAGCTTAAAGACACACGTTTATCAATTATTGTGCGTAGCCATGCATCATTGTCATTACATCAGGATATCATTTTTGTTTTAGACATCATGCTTCAATGTTATACTATGTACACAAGAAATAGACATGCCCGTTCAACAATAAAAATAATCAGTCTCTTGGGGGAAAAAGAACACCGGCAAGAAAACTCCAAAAGAGGATCGTGAATTGGGCTACTCAGACTTCACCCTAGAACACACTTTCCATTTACCCCAACCCGAAAAAAAATATATGCAATTGTCCCCAATGCATACAAAATTGAAATAAGAGAATGGTAGGTGAAGAAAACCAGTGGGGCAAAGCGCCGCTGGCGATCAGCAAGCTAGTGAGTCCGGTTCCCCGGAACCCACTACCCATGTAGTTTGGACACCCTCAGTAGTGTCCTAATCAGAAACAGCACTATCCGTAGTGCCTCCCGCTGTCTCCATATCTCTGGAGCTACATGCCCCAGCAGATGACTTTACAGCCCCGATCTGACGCGCCTCCTCATCAGCAATCGAGGCTCTCCTCGCAGCCTACATCTCATGGCACTCCTTATTCATTGCTCTAGTCTCATCCTCCTCTCGACCCCTACGCCTCTTGGAATGCTCTCGAGAGGGAGGTTGTGGAATCTCAGACGTGGAAAATAAAGCCGCCAACAATGTGTCCTCAGCAGGCTCTGCAGAAGGGGCCTCAGAATCAGGCACCGTAGCCTCTAGGATCATATCAATATCATATCACAGACTCTCAACCGTATCCTGAAGTGTCGACACATCTACCTGAGGGGCTGGCCGGGAAAGCATCGGCAACTCAAAAGTGTCTAAGAACTGATGAACCTCTGCGATCTTCCGCTCTGTGTGTTGGGCCATCGTACGCTCCAAGCGCTCCTCTGCCTCAGCAATAGTCCAATGCATTCAAGGCTGCATGTGATGAAGAAGTGTGGCAATCTGAGCCTCCAGTATCTGGACCATAGCAAGCGAGAGCATAGCGGGGAAAGGGGCTGAGCGAGAGGAGCTAGGGGAAGAACTACTACCCGGGATAGACTCGACCGGGATAGTATCAGTGGTTTCACAAGTAGCCTCCGTAGCCGTTCAAGCATGCGCTATAGTGTCAGCCAGATTCTAACTAAGTGGAGGCACCTCTGGACGGGACCCTCCGCGTGGAGCCAATCATTGGCCTCATTCCTGATTAGGCCTATATCAACAGTGCCCAGCGGAGTGTTGAGCTGATCATGTGCCAGATGGTCACACCTGCGGACCTGCATAAGGAAAATACCATGCACGGAAAAGTGTAAGTAGTGGTGACCTTCAAAGCCCTCTCGTGCATGACCGCCTAAAGAAGCCAAGCGAAGTCCACCTCAAACCCGGCTATCATCGGCGCCATCAGAATTGTGCGATCCCATGTTACTACATTAACAGCAGCCGTGGGGGAAAGGAAGTGGCGGATAATCAACAATAAAAACATAGCAATGAAGGTCAAGTTAGTCTTCCTGGTGGATCCCTTCGGCTCCGTTACCCAGTCGACACCCTCTCCATGAATAGATAAGTGTAGGGCCATCCACCTCTAGGTGGTCTCTCTCTGCGATGGATTATGCAATAATTGGCCATCTTTAATAATTTGCCACCGATAGTCGAACTCGGCGGTAAAAGGGGCCTAGTGGCATCAACATCCTCAACGTACAGATAACGGCGGATGGCTTGTAGGAAGATGTCGACCTATATGCCGCGTACTCTAACATGCTCAAGTGGGTCCTGTTTGGCAGGCGCAGCCTGCCTATCAATCTGTGATAGGAGAGTAGCCACATAAGAGGCATAAAACTCTCGAACCAACTCCTCACTGTAGCGGCCAAAAGAATGAGTTGTCCACTCTAAAATGTGTCTGGTGAAGAGATTGTGGATATCTCGCATGGTGGGGAGACTTCCCGTAAGGACCCCCCCTCTCCAGTGTAATGGTCCGTGTCATGACGCCTTTATCATTTAGAAACATGGCGTCTTAATACACTTGGTATTGCCCGTCGACACACCACCGGTTCGGCTGGTCAGCAACTGGGGTGAGAGAACCAGTCGGTGAGCCTGGAGTGGAATTAGGACTGTCATCCTCATCAGACGGGGTAGAGTGTGAATTTGTGGCGGATGCAGGGACTTCTGCGAACCTGGAGGCTTCCTCCAACCACGAAACTCCTAAGGAATTAGGTGCTCCTTTTTCTTGTGTAGCTCACCGAGAAGGTGTGCCGGTCAGTGTGCGCTCCTCATCAGACTGGGAGGAAGTGACTATGCCGGACGCCACCTTTTGGAGCGTATCTATGGTTGCACGTGCAACTCATGCTTGAGTGGCAGTGACTAGGGGCACGTACTCGGGATCATGCTCATCTTCAAAGCCTATTACTAGTCGAGCAGACAAGGCAACAGAATTTGAACGCCTATGTGCGTAAACTCGATCTTGTTTCGTTGTCCTTAGAGATAATACCTGTAAAGAATCAATATTAGTACTAGAAGGAGCAAACAAGACGAGAAAAAAACGACACAAAATACACATAATAGCAAAGTTGTTATGACATCTATGTAGTAGATGTGACATACGACGGACCAAGTGACGGCTCGTCGTGAGTATGACGGACTGTCATGGGGTACGTCATGTCTTACTTCAATGATGTGTATGTGGAGACGCCTGAACGAAAGTCTTTGACAGTTATGACGGATAAGCAGGACGGACCATTGTGATAATGACGGTCCGTCATCGATGTCCATCGTAGGGCACTTAGAAAAACTATGGAGACCCTTAGGAGATTGGTCTGTGATTGCCATGACGGTTGTGCAAGATAGACCATTGAGGGAATGACGGTCCGTTTTAGATGTCCTTCAGAGGACACTTGAAAAAAAATAGAGACCCTTAGGACAAGGGTCTATGACAACCATGACGGTTGTGTAGGACGGAACGTCGTTTTATTGACGGTCCATCTTAGATGTCTTTTAGAGGACACTTAGAAAAAGTTGGAGACCCTTAGAAAAAAAGGGTCTGTGAAAACCAGAACGGTTGTGCAGGATGGACCGTCGAGGGTATGACGGTCTGTCGTAGATGTCCGTCAGAGGACAATTGAAAAAAAATTGAGACCCTTAGGACAAGGGTCTTTGACAACCATGACGGTTGTGAAGTACGGACCGTCGTGTTAAGACGGTCCGTCTTAGATGTCCGTTAGAGGACACTTAGAAAAAGTTGGAGACCCTTAAGACAAGGGTCTCTGACAACCATAACGGTTTTATATGACGGAATACTTTGTGTTAACCTACATGTTTCTAACCGAAATACCTAGAAAACTAGCAATTCTAAAGCACTAATTTCTCGAGTTTTAACAAGGCAATTCGAGGATTCTCAACCTAGGTAAGACAAAATTGGATCAAAGGATGAATACCCACCAAAAAGAAATAGGTAATAGTAATTGAAAAACAAAAATGCTATGTAAATGGGTAGATATCATAAACACATACCTGAGAAGAGGAGAAAACAAGCAACTGAGTCACTTGGTTATAAAGAGCAGAACCACAGCAGCAGACTGCGACCAGTAGAAAGAAGATTTACAGAATTGGGGTTTTGAGGAAGTTATCAGTTGATAGAAAAGAGAGGTAGGAAGTTGAAAGTTTTAAAAGGAGTGAATGGGAGAAAGAGGGAAAGAAGTCGTTCAAATGAAGGGGTGGGGGGTTTTAAAGGTTGAAAATTTTTAAAATTCCCCAGCCTGGTCGGGTCAGGTTGCTGGTTAATGACGCAACGAGTCCCAAACGATGGTCCATTGCATATGCGACTGTCTGTCATGGGTGCCCTAATTTTGGAAATAATCGCATATGCGACGGTCCTTCATGGGTTCCGTCGTTGGTTCCATTATTTTGGAAATAACTGAAAAACATACTTGGCACGACCGATTCATGCGACGGTCCGTCGCATGCGTGAAGATCTGTCGATGTGTCTGTCATTGAATGTTACAGAGTGATTTTTTGCAGAATTTCCTTGTGATGTGCTTGAAAATTTAAAACCCATTAGTATAAAATGCTACCATTACTAGAAAGAAAACTATAAGTATTGGGTTGCCTCCCAACAAGCGCCTGATTTAACGTCGCGGCACGACTGAAGACACTTGATTACTCAGACTTCATCAAGATTGTATGCCTCGATCACTTCATTGCCGATTCAACATGTAGATTTTTATTCGTTGTCCATTCATCTTAAACTGCACACCCTTCTTAGTTTAAAACTCTACTACTCCATTAGGGAATTGTTGGGTAACCAAGAAAGGGCCAGTCCATTTGGACTTGAGCTTGCCCGGAAACAAGTGCAACCTAAAATTGTATGAAAGCACCAAATCCCCAACCCTAAACTCTCGTTTTTCAATTTTTAGGTCATGGTAATTCTTCATCTTTTCTTGTAGAGGATTGATCTTTCATAAGCTTTCAGTCTATATTCATCGAGTTCATTCAACCTAGTTTACCATTATTCTGTAGCTTCGTTCCAATCCATTTTCAACTTCTTCGTAGCCCACATGGCTTTATGCTCTAATTCAACCGGAAGATGACAAGCTTTCCCATATACAAGTTGGTATGGGGAAATACCTATGGGAGTCTTATACGCTGTCCGGTAGGCCCAAAGAGCATCATCAAGCCTACTTGACCAATCTTTTCTACTAGAGTTCAATGTTTTTGACAATATCTGTTTGATCTCCCTATTTGACACTTCAACTTGCCCACTTGTTTGAGGATGGTGAGGAGTGGCCACATTAAGGAGAACCCTATATTTATCCAATAATTCCTTGAACAATTTGTTGCAAAAGTTGGATCCCCTCTTACTAATAGTTTCCCTTGGGTACCAAATCGAGAGAATATATTCTTTTTCAAGAATGAAGTGACACTCTTCCTTTCATTGTTTGCGAGGGTGATAGCATCCACCCATTTGGATACATAATCAACCGCTACTAAATATACTTCATTGCGTAAGAACTCACAAAATGACCGATAAAGTCAATACCCCAAACATCAAATAACTCAGTCACAAGAATGGGGTTCAGAGGCAGATCTTGCTTTCTTCAAAATGCTGCCATCTCTTTGGCATCTATCACATGCTTTAGCAAACTCATAAGAACTTTGATGAAGAGTTGGACAAGAGTTACCACATTGTAATATCTTATGAGCGGTTCGGATACCACAATGATGTCCACCAACGGGTGAGGAATTGCATGCCTTTAAAACACTCAACATCTCACATTCTGGCACACAACGCCAAATAATCCTGTCGGCGCCGCTCCTATATAAGTATGGCTCAACCCAAAAGAACTTCTTCACATCGTACATGAACTTTTTTCTTTGACGAAAGGACAAGTCCGATCGAATAATATCACTAGTCAGTTAGTTCGCGAAATCTGCAAACAATAGAATCAAGTCTTATGAGGCGGCCAATACATGCTCATCGGGGAAAGTATCATCAATATCAGTCTTATTCCCTAACACTCTCATAGCTTCATCTTCTAGACATGACAAGTGATCGGCAACTTGATTTTCGGTCCCTTTTCTATCCCTCACTTCTAAGTCGAATTCTTGTAGCACTAATACCCAATGAATCAACCTCGGTTGGGCATCCTTCTTTGCCATCAAATATCTTAATACTAAATTGTCAGTATGCACTATAACTCTAGTACCTAGCAAATAGGAGCAAAATTTTTCAGACGAAAAGCCTACTGCAAGGAGTTCTTTCTCAGTCCATTTGTAGTTATTCTGGGCTTTATTTAGGGCTTAACTAGCATAGTAAATCGGGTGAAGGATTTTGTTCTTTGTTTGTCCCAATATCACACTAAGAGCAACCCCACAGGCATCGCATATCACCTCAAATGGTATGTTACAATCTGGAGAAATAATGATAGGTGCAGACACCATTTTTTTAACTCGCTGAATGCTTTAAGACAAGATTCATCAAATAAAAATTTACAATCTTTCTCCAGCAGTTTGCACAACGGGATGTTCAATTTTTGAAAAATCTTTGATGAATCTCCGGTAAAAACCTGCATGCCCAAGAAAGCTTCTCACACGTTTTACAGAGATAGGTGGAGGAAGTCTCTCTATTACCTCAACTTTAGCTCGATCAACCTCTATGCCCTTTTTTGAAATGCGATGACCCAAAACAATACCTTCTTTCACCATGAAGTGGCATTTTTCTGAATTTAGTACTAAATTTCAGTCTCCACATATGTTAAGAACCTTAGATAAATGGTTCAAACACCGCTCAAATGATTCACCAACCACAGAAAAATCATCCATAAAAACATCAATAGTATCTTTCACCATGTCGGAGAATATCGACATCATACTTCTCTGAAATGTGGTGGGTGCATTGCATAACCCAAACGACATTCTCTGAACGCAAAGGTCCCATATGGACAAGTAGAGGTGGTTTTCTCTTGATCTTCTTGTGCAATAGAAATCCGGTTATACCCTTAATATCCATCAAGAAAACAGTACCACCCTTTTTCAGCAAGTCTATACAACATCTGATCCATGAAGGGCATAGGAAAATGGTCTTTTTTGGTCCATGTATTTAATTAACGGTAATCCGTACACACCCTCCATCCAGTAACCGGTCTCATTGGAACAAGTTCATTTTTCTCATTGGGGACCACAGTCATTCCCCTCTTCTTAAGTACACACTGAACATGGCATACCCAACTACTATCGGCGATCAGATAGATTACTCAGGCATCCAACCATTTAATGATTTCCTTCTTCACGACCTCTTGAATAGGTGGATTTAAGTGTCTCTAGTGCTTAATACTTGGCTTATGATTGGGCATGAGTTGGATTATATGAGAACAAATACCAAGAGGGATCCCAAAAATGTCCACAATAGTCCACCCAATCGATCTTTTGAACCTTTTTAGCACTTTCACCAAACTCTCAACTTGTTGTTCATTCAGATCTGATGCAATGATTACCGGAAAAGTGTCACCATTTCCTAAGAAGTCATACATGAGATGAGGTGGGAGGGCTTTTAGTTCTAACTTTAGAGTCTCCATTATAGATGGGTTTGTGGGTGGAGACTCGTGATTCTTCATGTCTAACTCATATTTCTTCAGTTTAAACCGAACATCACCTTTATCAAGAGCCGCGACTAATGACCCATACTCTTCAATGCAATCATGATAAAAATTCATTATCACTGCCGCTAATGCTTCTACACCTAGATGTTCTTCTATTTGTGTCTCAGATGACTCACCAACTTTGTATGATATAGCAGAAACCGATTGGATCTCACCACTGTGCCTCATGGACCTACAAATGTTGAAGGTCACTTCTTTGTTGTTCAACCGAAATTTCATCTTCCCCTTTTCCATATCAACTAAGGCTTTACCCGTAGCAAAAAATGGCCTCCCAAGAATAATGGGCACTTCAAAATCGACTGCACAATCAAGAATAACAAAATCTGCCGGAAATATTAGCGTCTCAACTTTTACTAGCACATCGTGGAGTATCCCTATAGGCCTTTTTACTGTTCGATCGGCCTTCAGTAGCCGCATAGAAGTAGACTTTGTATCACCCAAACCCAACTTCTTGTAAATCCAGAGGGGCATGAGATTTATGCTTACCCCCAATTCGCATAATGCTATCACAAAATTTAATACCCCGAATTGTACAAGAAATAGTGAACGCACCCAGATATTCTTTCTTTTGTACCAGAGATCTTATTGACTGTATTCTATCATCATCCTGAAAAGTGATCGATCTTTTCTTTGTAACAAGATCTTTCATAAACTTGGCATAAACAGGCATTCGTTCTAAAGCTTCTAAAAAGGGGACATTTATAGGAAGCTTCTTCAACATTGTTACAAAACGCCGATATTTACCATCCTTGGTCTTTTTCACTATCTTTGAGCAAATTGGGGTGGTGGTCTAGGCTTGGGAGTCACCTTTTTAGATACTTCAGCATATTTTCCAGTGTTATCTTCTACCTCACCACAAACCTCTACCACTTTATAATTATCTCTTAGCACCTTTTCCTCATTAGACGACATAGGTGGGTCAATGGTTTGCTTACCACTGCGAGTAGTGATTGCCATACAATGTCCATCAATTTTTAGATTTTGGACAGTGTTGCTAGGAAGAGTGCCCGGTTGCCGTGTGTTCACAGTCGCAGATAATTGGGCCATTTGTAACTCAAGGTGCTTAATCGATATTGCATGTGTATTGACTCTCTGCCCAATACCCGCTAAATCAACTCTTTACTGTGATCATCACTAGCATCGAACCTCCACATCATTTTGTGCAACATATCCTCAACTCGCGCCATACTACCTCCACCATTCCTAGGTGTAACTACACAATTTTGAGGAGGAACATACAGCTCATTCCTATCATTTCTATTATCATAGTTACCCTGTTAAAGTTGTTGTCGCGGTTGTAATTTCCATCTCGGACATAATGACCCTCATGGTTATAGTTACCATAGATCCGACCTTGGTTTCCTTGACATTAACGCCAATTCTCATTATTTGAGCCTTGGGCACTCGGTCGGAAACCCCCCGTCTGCTCATTTACCGCGTAGGAATCCTCCTCATAATAGCACTCATTGTTTGGTGGTGGTGCTTTAGACAAGTAGTTAACTGTATTTATCTTTTCTGCACCCGAAGTGGCATGTTTTAATACCAACCCAAGCTCAGTTCTCATCTGATTCATCTCTTCACGAATCTCATCTGTGCCTGGGTTGTGGGTGGATTGCACTGCGAAGGTATTTCTTCCATTATCTGACTTCCTAGTACTCTAAGCTTTATTATTACAAGACATTTTCTCTAACTTTTCAGCAATCTCGGCATAAGGACACTCCCCATATGAACCACCCACAATAGTATCCAATACCGCTTTATTATTATCATCCTGTCCCGGATAGAAGTATTCCTTCAATGGCTCATCCACTATGCGGTGATTGGGGACACTTCTCAAAAATGAAGTGAATCTATCCCAAGAACTGCTAACTGACTCTCCTTGTTGTGCCACAAAGTTGTTCACTCTGTTTTTGTGATTTAGTTTCTTGGAGATCGGGTAGTAACGTGCTAAGTAAACGTCCCCTAGTTGGTTCCAAGTGAAAATTGAGTTATAAGGGAGATCAGTGAACCAAATAGCAGCCTCTCCCGTCAGTGATAGATGAAATACTATTTGCCCTATTACATCAAAATCCAAATCAGGCCTCCCTACACAGCTTTTATACACTACCCTTACCTTTGCTATATGGGCATGTGGGTCCTTAGAAGGTATCCCTGAAACAAACCTCTAGCAGTGAGCATTTGCATCAGACTAGTAGTTACCACAAAGGTGTGGCCTTGTGGTTTAGGGGGCAAGACAAGTGGCCCATCAGTGTCTGCATTATTATCATAATCTCTGTAGTATTCTTGAGGGCGTGGTGCGTGATTTTGTCCCCTTTGTTGGTTTTCACTAGGATCATTGGGTAATAACTGACCATGAACATCAACTGGAGCTGGGATGTTCTGGTTTGGATCATCATCGTTATTACCCAGGTTTTGATTCATATTGCATAGTGTACGCTCTAATTCGTGGTTGTAGGGAAGCAAGGTTTATCTTCCTCTCCGTGTATTTGGCATACAAGTAAGTTTGTTCTGCAAGAATAAAAAACAATAGAAAAGTAAAATTAAGAAAATATTGACTAAACTTTAGTTATAAGTGTAAGTTAATCTAAAATCTATTTTCCCCGGCAGCGGCGCAAAAATTTGATACGCTCGAACTTACTTCTCAAATAAGAAGTAAAGCGGTCGTATCAAGTAACGAACCTAACTAAAGTGGTAGGGATCGTTCCCACAAGGAAAATAGTTCAGACTTAACTTTATATTATTATTACTATTATTTAGTCAATTATTTTCCTAGAAAACAAAAGACAATAAATGGGGTTTTTATATCAAAATAATGTAAATAATTAACTAAATTACTGTAAACAACTAACAAATTTAAATATTGGAGCTTAATCAATTAATAAAATTTAAAAGGACTTAAGTGTTCCCTACAGGTTCCTAACCTAATAATTCTAACTGTAACAATTCTTTCCTAGTATCTAGCATGTAAAGTGATAATTTATATATCTCTAAATCCTTGCTCCGGCATCTAGAAAATTTCACTCCGCATGTTGGTCCGGTTTCGTGTGTTGCTATACTAACCCTTATCTTTACATCATATTAAGCATTGTATTTGATATTTGACTAAGTTATTACCTCGTACCAATTGACACTAGCCTATTAGATATTGTACACTAAATCTATGTTGATAATTCTTTTCCTATTATCTACCTCATTGGTCCGGCAAGTATCATTAAGGTGAGTTCTAACGTTGTCCATCCATTAAAAATACTTCTAAAAGAAAGAATTATCAATACATGCAAGACACTATTCTAGAATTGCTATTTTAGTTAGATTTTACCTCATTATTCACCCATGGTTCCCACAACCCTAGTAATGGAGTTTAGTTACCCATAGTCACACTCACACTATTCATATATTTAATATAAGAATTCATGCACTTACTTTAATGAGAAAGCATAAAATCCAGAAATTCACTTGCTTAACCAACAAAAAGCACCAACAATCAATTCAAAAAAAATGTAACAATTGCTAAAATTAATCCTTCAATATTTGAACAAGAGAACTAAATATTATCCAAAAGTCTAACAATCAAAAAGTCTAAACCCAAAAAGGAGGTTTTTTGAACTATTTCTAATAAAACCAAAAACCTAATAAAACAAGGATTCTAATTACTGAAAACGTGTCAAAACTGTCTGGGTCAGCATGGCCTCCGTCGTCCCATACTTCACAAATTCTTCTACTGCTTTCTTCATTACCCTCGATGAACAGGTATGACGGACCATTCCAAGCACTACGGTCCGTCGAGGGGCTCCGTTCCATAATACTTTAACTTCTTGGAATTTGGGTACTAGGACTACTCTGATCATCACAATGAACCAGCAAGATAGATCGTCGTAGATATGACGGTCAGTCGTGGACTTCCGTAATCCCACACTAGGTAATACTTCCCCTTCTTCCTTCAGTATCTTCACTACGATGCCACTTACTGACAGTCTCAAGCTCGACGGACCGTCACAAGCTCTGTAGGTGGTCTCTTCTGCATTTTTCGCTCAAAAACTTCCGCGTTCATCTTTGGACACATTTCCTGCAGATAAGGAGAAACTTACATAAATATCAATACAAAAAGGCTTTTGAATACACACTAAATTTAAGGAAAAAACATTAAAAATATCGTGAAACCACGGTATATCACCATTTCTATGCCCCTTTCACACCTTAACTGGACAACCCTTAACTACTCTATATAAGTACTTATTCATTTAACATACTTTTTTAGTTAAGTCATTATGTTCATTATTTCATTTAAGACTCATTCATCACATAAAGGACATTCAAGTAATGGTCATGGACAAGACCTAGGGACTCTAAGTAACTCCTTCATAGCCTATTGTGCAATGTCTAGACGGCATCCCATACAACCACCTAAACTTCATAGAACTTATGTAATGCTAGTAGGTATCCTATATTATGAGAATAGGCAATAACCGACATAGAACATGATAGTAATACATGGAATTCGGAGTTCTAACCTACTCCGATCAGGGTGTTCTACTTGCCAATGATAGAACTTAGACAGATCCCATGTTGGCACATTGTTATGCAATATAACGGGCATGATTTCTACTCTAGTCTCATTATTTAACTAAAAGTACTTCCCTTACCATACTCATCCGGTGCTAGCCTTTTTTCTCATAGAGTAATTCACAATTAACGTTCATATAAAGGAGTTCCATATAAAGTTAATAACCCAATCATATTTACCCTACAAAAGAGCTCCTCTAGGACTACCCTAAAATGGCGACATGAAGCTAATAATGACATTCCTAAAGTTTTACGTGATGCCATTTCAGCCAATCAACCTAAAGTCTATTTTTCCTTTACTTTGAAAGATATCATTACGACTTTCAACTTCAACATTCATAACCTTACCACTACGTTAAAGGTTTAACATGAAGGACTCTCTAAACATCTTTTAAGGTATCATGACATTCATACATACAAAAATAAGACGCTTTATCATCCTAAATCAAGACTTCACATATTTGCATTTATACATGCATCAAGTAAGGGAAACAAGTCACTTCAACAAATATACATATCATTCTAAAAACTCATAGACATAACCATATCCTCTTTAAGTCATACTAACAACTATCATACCATCATCAATGTGACCGTCATAGATTCAAATAGTCAAGTAGGAATAACCATGCATCAACCCTAAGACTATACACACAAAGACATAGACATAGTTTAACATGATCACTTAAAGAACACATCAGAAGAAACCACATATACTTTTAAATTACTTATCATGTAGGTATATATTAACATAATTCACATAATAAACTACACAAATAACCACATTATATCAAGACGTTGCCGACAAGGCCATGATCATCATGATATATAAAGTAACACTGACAAGGTTACATCAATTGCATATAAAGCACATCACACCGCCACCATAAGGGGACCATACCTATAACAATATATTTGTAGTCTAAATCGCATAAAGTTAATGGAATTAGAGAAGCACACCACCACTCAATCCTTAATACCATAATTAAATGTTAAATCGTCCAATTCAATATCATAAGGCCCCTTACAAAAGGCCATGAACATCAATACAATGTAAAAACTATCATACTCAATGAAACTAGGTAAATTAAATATAAATTCATAAATATAAGATAACCTAGATATCAATTCAATACAATTATTACATCATTAGATAGCCTATAGAAAACTACACCAGAATTCATAAGCAGTAAGTAAATATTAAGTAACCCATAACGTAGTCAAAACTAGGGTTCATAAATTACATGGGTTATTAGTTTAATTGGGTTAAGTGATCAATTTAATAATAATTCAATCAATGTTTAATGCTTAAAAACCATTAATGCAAGAACTCACGCATAGATCATGAAATTGGACTATTCATCTTTGAAAACTTTAGAAAACATCTTTGAAAGTTGGGATCCTAGATGAATAGAGTTTGAAGGATCAAAAATCAAACCTCAATGAAGCTAATTATTAAATTTGACTAAGAATTTCAACTCCATTCTCAAATCCAGGCTCTTCCTTGAGTTTTGGATCCAACGGAGTTCTAGGGAATTTTCTAAGGGACTTTGGGTTTTGATTTTTGAATAATGAAATCTTCTAAGTGTTTTAGGCTTATAAAAATATTTAAAATACCCAAAATAACATTCAGGAACCTCCCTTTCTCTTATTTGTTAGTGAGGTGAATTTACACTTTAACCCTTGCAACATACAGTGACTGAACGCAGGGACAGTCCTCACAAACGGAGGACCATCGACGGCCCGTCCTTTGACCAACGGACCGTCATACTAGTCCGTGTTCTGGGACTGAGGCTTGTATTTGGGTTCCTCATCTGCCATTAATAAGTGTCAAATGACGACTTACCACAAACGGGGCATTGATTGACCCACTGGGCATCAATTGTAATCCGTTGGTGGGATGTCTTGGGAAATTTCTGGTACCAACTTGGATCCTTTCTCAAGGACCCTTGGATGGTCATTGAAAATATGTTTGTAGACGTTTCCAACCCAAACATGTTTGTACATAAGTTTAGGAACTCTCATATGAATTTCATCTAAAACGAACACATAAAACTCTATGACACATGCATAGGCACACAAGGTCCTTTCAAGGAAAAACTTTTGAACGTCATGGACGTTCTTGGGCATTTGACATGCAAACTTCATGAAACTTAAATCACTGCCTATATAAAATAATAATTTAAATACCACAAAACCTCATGAATCACACATGAACACACAAAACCACATAGGTGACACATAGGTGACTTAGTCGTAGAACGTCTTGGTTGTCCCTTTACATTTGAATTCCAATGCACCTAAATCTTTAGAAACTTCCACTAAACCACATTATAGACCTATTTACGAACTTATACCATAATGACCAACATTTTAGGCTCTAATTCACCAAAGTCATTTTCGAGGTCTTACATTCTCCCCCACTTAGACAACATTTGTCCTCTAATGACACTTGCCACGCTCCGAACACTTCAAAGAATAGAGATTCAATATTAACAGCTCATAAAGGTACTATATAACACATAATCAAGAGAAAACATCAATTGTACATAGTCAGGAGATTTACAACTCAACAAGAAAGTAGAAGACATTCTATAACTCATCTTGCTATAAAACTCACATGCTTCATTCCAAATAGCAAAAATTCATTTTATATTTAATATCATACTCATATACATCAGTTCTAACAACATTGCAACAATTTTAAACCCAAGAACAAATTAGTACAAATTTTACAGTGAGCTGGCAAAGCATTATAGTGAATTGAGTAAATTTTTTAAAATGTAACTTTTAGGTAATTCATGATAGAAACATGCTAATATGTAAGGTTAATCATATAAACACATGTTACAACATAATCATGGCTTCATAAAATGCACAAAGCGAGGAATCAATGAAATTAAATTTCAACAAGACCACTAACCATTATGCACATGCAACAAACTTCTATGAATTTCTATCCCAATCTACTAACCATACTCCCCCACTTAGAAGGATCTCATATTACCAAAATTGAAATACAAGGACTTACCCTCATTATCATCACCACCATATGGCTTTTATCCTCTAGTGTGGAGTACATAGAAATGTCTCTTTGTTAAAAAATCATGCTTTAGAACACTAGGAGCAACTTGCTTACCCTCTCTTCCTCTATAAGCAATGGTAGGACAATCTCTCACTTTGTGTCCTTCTTTACCACAACAAAAGCAACTCCCCTAACCCTTTAGACACTCAATATAATGTTTGTTTCCACAAGTGACACATGAAGGCTTTACATTTTGATTACAAAATCAATTTTCAAATTTCACCTTAGGATCACTAGATCCTTAATGAGTTTGAGCCTTCTTTTTTAATGTAGTTTTCCCTTGATCACTTGAACCACTTTTTTCAATTTTCAAGAAATCCTTCCATATTTAGACTCTTAAATTGATTGTGCATACACCATGAGTCAGTCTAGGGTCATAGAATCATGCAGCATCTCCGTACGACATTCTTCCTTCACGAGATCAGCGACCCCGATCATAGAACGACTCATCTCATCCCTCGAATCAGACACAAGGAACGGACAATATCTAGATAACATTGAGAATTACATAGAGTATTCCTCAACACTAATATTGCCTTGCTTGATACTGCTAAAATACTCTAACTTAACTTCCCTCCTTTTCAAGGGAAAGTAATTACCTAGAAAAGGTTCCTTAAATTCTTCCTACTCAATAGGACCCGAATCCACCGGCCTATTACCCCCATAGCACTCAACACCATGTATACTCCTTTTAGAAACTCTTCGGGATTCTCTCCCACCTTAGATCCAATAAAGATAGGAGGATTCATGCTCACAAAATCTCTCAATCTAGATGTCATAGTTATGTCCACATCATTCACTCTAGCCACAATACTCAAATTCACTTGAGTAGTCACGGCTCGGGCTAAAGCAAGCAAAGCCTCTCTAATTTCTCTATTGATCTACTCCGAGACATCATTAACTCCTCCCACAATAGGGGATTGATTAATTTGGGGAGGCCCTTGAGACCCTTTACCACCTTGATGACCTTGAGGGACTTGCTCAACTTTCTCAACTTGCTTAACTTGAGGAGGAATCTTCTTGTGAACATCATTCTCCTTAATTCTCCTAGACGGTGTCCTTATCATATTCATCCTCCTAGAAACACAAAGAAAACCATAATAAATGAGTACTTATAAAGTTTTACTCTATGGAACGACATAGGAATAGAAAAGAATGGAAACTCTGTGGCCTATAGCCTCTCGCCCATTGATGTATCGCGACTCACATCGATGGTCAAGACTCTACTAGACGTGACTTGAGGATACTTTTAGATTCCTAAAACTACTTTCACAACCTATGCTCTAATACCAAGCATGTGACATCCCGAAACCACACCCTAAAAGTTAGGGAAAATCTTGTATTGCAACCGGCGTACTTGACCTCTCTGAGGTCTTGTCCAAGCCCTTACATATCATTCATCACATATACATAGTGAAAACTAGTGCGGAATAAAAAAATTTTACAAAACATTTCATAGTATTTAAAAACAATTTCATATAAAATCATAGGAAATAATAAGTCTCAATCTCATAAAACATACACACGAGAATACTTGGGACACGGCCCATACACCATACAAATATAGAAATACTTAGTCTATTAAAATAATTCAATAAGAAACATAAAATACATCTATGCCCTCGAGTCAAATGAGAACATACTTCAACTTCCCTTGAATGATGATACTATCCAAGTCTTGCTTCCCAAATGCTCCGCACCTACCAACCACTATAGAGATAGTTAAAAGCATGGAATTAGTACAACCACATGTACTAAGTATTACATCATGCATAAAAATCATGAAAACGGATTTTTATTTGAAATATGCATCTTTTCATTTAAATATCATAATATAATCAATAGAACAAAATTTATCAACCTAGAAATACATAAGATAACATTTATGCAATTGCTAACATTTTTTAGGCAATATTATAGTAACCTATATTCACTGTACAGTAAATTGCTTCACTGTAATAGTGAAGTTCTTCCTCTTTCCTTTTAGACACTTTCTAACAGTAGAATTCATAAGAATTAAGTCAATATTAAGTAACCCATAAAGTAGTTAAAAACTAGGGTTCACCAATTACATGGGTTTATAGATTAATTGAGTTAAAATAATCAATTTAACAACAACTCAATCAATATACAATTCTTAAAATTCTTTAATGCAAGAACCAATGCATAGATCATGAAATTGCACGATTCAACTTTGAAAACATTAGAGAACATCTTTGAAAATTGGGCTCCTTGATGAATAGAGTTTCAAGGATCAAAAAATTTACCCCAATGAATCTAATTATTCAATTTGATGAATAACCTCCACTTAATTCTCCAATCCAATCCATTCCTTCAGTTTTGGCTCAAATAGAGTTCTAGGGAATTTGGTTTTTGATTTTTAAAGAATGAAATCTTCTAAGTGTATTAGGCTTATGAGCATATTTAAAATACCCAAATGACCCTTAAGAAACATCCCTTTCCATTATTTTGATGTGGGGTGAATTTACACTTTCACCCTTGAAACTTATATTGACTGCACGCAGTGACAGTCCTCATTGACGGAAGACCATCGACGGCCCGTCCTTTGACCAACGGACCATTCTACTAGTCCATGGTCTGGGACTGAGACTTGTCATTGGTCTATACTCTACCATGAATAAGTACCAAATGATGAGACACCACCACCGGGGCGTCGATTGACCCACTGGGCGTTGATTGCCACTGTTGGTAGGCTATCTTGGGCAGTCCTGGGGACCAACTTGGGTAGTTCCTTAAGGACCCTTCGATGTCCCTTGGGGATATTTGCCCATACTTTTTCAACCAAAACATGCAATTTCATGATTTTAGGAATTCTCACATGAATTTCATCCAAAACGAACACGTAAAATTCGACAAAACATGCATAGACACATAAGATCGATTGAAGGCAAAACTTTCAAACTTCATGGACGTTCTTGGATATTTCACATCCAAACATCATCAAACTTGACGCACTGCCTATAAACACTATAATAAATCATTTAAGAACCTTAAACCTCATGAATCACACATTACACAAATCCACATATGAGAAACATAGGTGACTTTGTTGTAAAAAGTCTTGGTCGTCCATTTACGTTTGACTTCCAATGTACATAAATATTTAGAAACTGCCTCTACAAAACATTATAGACCTATTAAGGACAATAGACCATCAAGGTCTTACAGTTGATGTACCAAGGAGGGTTGTATGTTCCAAATGTAGATAATTTAAGAAAACTAATTCTTGAGGAACTATATATTTTCAATTATCCCATTCCTCTAGATTCTAAATAGATGTATCATGACCATAGAGAAGTTTTTTGGTGGGAATGGATAAAAGGGAAATAGTGGAATTTGTTGCAAAATATCTAAATTTCAAAAAAGTGAAAGTCGAGCACCAAAAGAAAAATGGGTTACTTCCAGAAGTACAAGTTCCCACTTGAAAGTGGGAGGACATCAATATGGATTTCGTGGTAGGTTTGCCTCAGAAACAAAAGGAACATGACAGCATATGGATTGTTGTGGATAGGTTGAACAAATTCACTCATTTTATGCTAGTTAAGTCTACTACTTGGCAGAGGATTATGCATGGATCTTCTAAGATGAGATTATGTGTCACCACGGTGTTCGATAATCCATCATATCGGATAGGGGTGCACAGTTCACATCTAGGATTTAGAGTTCATTCAAAAAAGGGTTGTGTACCAAGGTGAAGCTAAGCACTCTTTTCATCCCAAATGGATGGTGAATCTTTCTCCAAGGAAAGCCAACACATCTCATTTTCAATTTCACTCGGTTTTAAGGTTAGTTCTCTTTATTAAAAGCCTTTATTAAGTTATATTATAAAACATAGGCTTAGGATATTTGTTTGTAATATGCTTATAGCATATTCAAGAACCTATCTACTTTTAGAGTACTCTTGGCACAACCTTTAAGGCCCCTCTATTGACTAGATCATCATTCATATGTGTGTGTGTTTATAAAACTGATCACTCCTTTCAAAGAAACACATTAATACCACACATTACCATACATTCATATTCATGCACATAGAAACAAAAACTATCCTCTCATGGAACACATGTGCAATGCATAGGCAAGGTTCCATACCCTTTCTCATACTACTACACCTAGAAAGTAATCCTAATAAAGGAAAGACATATCATATTTTCATAGACACAAGCTTAACATACATAGTAGTAGACACTAGTGAATATGAGTACAACCTTTCATTAGACACTATGAAACTTTACTACATTGTAATCATGCATGTAGAATAAAGGTGTGTGTACCTTGTTCAATATGATCACATAATGGCTATTAACAACACATTGAGGCATCCACCCTCATAGGAACATAAATTTTTAACCATAGAACACACACCAATCAATAGCATAGGAGACAAGAAAAATTCGTATTTGAGTTAAGACTCCTATAATTTTGCTAGTCATGCATTCACATAGGGGTGCATAGGTAAAGGTTATTAACCATTTTAACACATCGATGGCAACACCCACACTTTACCCTAACATAGACATACATATTCTTATACAATATCCATACAACCTAGATCACAACTAGAATAGGAAAATAGGCATAAGCTTTATCCTAACAGAGACATACATAAGCTTCACATAGTATGATCATCATAACCACACACTCATATATTCATCAAATTGCCTTCAAGGCCATAGTCAATACTCGTATAATGACAATAAAGTAAACATATCCATCATAAGTGGACCATACAAAACAATTCCATGAAAGGCTTCATCAACTACAATAATATTGAAAAGTAGAGAAATGGAAGAGAAGAGCAATTCTTACCAATCCTTTAGCCTTTGGTCATCATTGACCATTACTACTTCTTCATCGATAAATTAAGTATAGAGAAGTATAGAAATTACAATAATCATATACGTAGTCATGCATATGCTACTACTAGACCAATCTACAAAACTAGTACAACACATCATTAACATACCACTATGTAGAAGGACATAGACCATTAACAAATTTCACTTGCATGGATCATCAATCATATTTCAATAATAGTATCACTCTACGGCAGTAGCTAAAGACATAATGAAAAAGTCTAACTCATGCTTTATCTACCCTAGAATTAAGATCTCATCATGTATATTACAATATTAAATTTATAGGCTACAAGAACCCAGACCAATTCTTGTCAAGATTCCTTTACATTGATCATCAAGGATTCATACCTAGAATTAATGAATAACATCAGCATAAAACAGTAGTTAAAAAAATCATAACCTAAACAAAACCCTACTATAATTTCCATAAGCTCGAGATTATATTGAAGATCCTACCTTTAGTAATCAGTGGAAAATATAATAATATAGGCTAATAAAACTTTGATCCATATGAATCACCTATCTATAATTCAGTAATAACATACAAGTAAGACAGTATATACAATTATCCCTACACAATCGATGTCACGACCTGAAACTACCCCCTAGAAGTTAGGAGGAACCCTCGTTTTTGTGATCGGGCGTACTTGACCCTTTGGGGTCTTGTACACGACCTTAAACTAGCATTTATTACATAAGACATGAAAAGTAGTGCAAAATTAAAACTTTTCACAAATAAATTAATAAAGAGGAAATCTTTCATAAATACTTAAGAAAACTCATTGTCACAAGATAAACTTAAGACACAACATATAATATCTTAGGGACACGACCCTTTACATTGAAATCAAATGCATAATAAGTCTTAATAATAGAACTAGGAAACAATAGAATATGTCCTCGAATATATTAGGACATACAAATTTTTTAGAGTGAATTTCCCAAGCTTCGCCTTCAAATCTTCCAAAAAGTCTTCAACCTATACTTATAAGGTATAGAAAAGTATGGGGATAATACTATTAATGTACTAAGTATGGCATATGTAAAAACATATAAAAAGGGACATTTTAGTTAAATAACATTTCATGCAATTTAAGTAAAACGTTCAATGATATAAACAAAACATCATAAGAATAATCATTTAACACATAAAGGAGAATTTCCATATTTTTATCCAAAAAGGCACTCTTTACAGTAAATTCCCAAAAATATTACAGTGAGCGCAAAACTAACTTTACACCGAACTAATTTGCACTTTAACAATAAATAAATTAAGGCATTTACAATGAATTTTCCTATTCTAAATGAGTGAACTTCCAAGGCCAAGCGAAAGAGAAAGTGAACTCATTTTCCGTAAGAGTTTCCCTACCTCGAGATTATCCTAAGACTCACTACGGTAAGACATGAAGGAAGTAAGCATATGCCTCCTTCAATACACACCAAAGCAATCCTCAAGACTACCCGTTTTGGCTTACTCAACTCGGGAGAAACAAGCGCCTTAATCAATGGCAAGATATCAAAAGCCACCCAAAAAAGCACAAAAATCTTACCTTTCGAAATGCCTACATAGTGCAATGAGTAGATAGTGTCCCGTACCACCACCTACCCTAAGTAGTATATTCTTTTAGAAGGTTTGGAACCAAGCCTTCCCTTTCGAAAGGTCCTACCTAGAGCAATGAGTAGATAGCATCCCATACCACCACCTACCCTAAGTAGTACGTTATTTTAGAAGACATAGTTCAATCAATACTTTTGTGAAGGGTTAGCTTAACCGACATAGACCATGAGAGATAGACATGGAATCTCTACATTACCCCCTATCCGATGAGGGATCCTCCCTTGCCTAGATTGAGGTCATTCTTTTTAGCTTTTACATGGATATACCAATGGATACACCTATGCGGGCGCATAGTCAAGGGATAAGGAGATTTCTACTAAGTAACTCATTCTCTACTAACTAGGAGTACTCATCTAAAGAGGTACATTGGAATACAACATCTCAACTAATGAAGTGTAACCACCTCTTCTTCGTATCCTCTAGGTGCTAGACATAACCCCCGCGGATTCTAAACACTTAAAACTATAGGTTAAGGATAGCTACTAAACAAAACATCCCAACTCACGAAGGGCATTTATCCTCCGACCTATCTTAGAAAGCTCTTAGCATGTAGGGAGTTTTCTACTAAACACATCATCTAAACTCACAAAGAGTCTTGACCTTAAAACTCCTCTATTTATTTAATTTAACTCCATACATTCATTTAAGTGTGTGTGAGTACTTGTTAGCACATCTTACGTATAAACATTACTTAAATAACATTATCTTCTATACATGATTTAGTCCTACATTCATCAATTTACACACTTTATATGCTTCACAAGTCATATACTTTACCTAGGAATAATTTAAGCCACACATGCTATTCAACTTCACAAAACACAATACAAGACTTATCTTCAATATCACTTCATTTCATATACTAGGCCTTAAAATCAACAATCACAAAACATACTAAGTAATATCAAGTTCATCAAATAAACACCGCCACTAAGAATGTGCAATACCACTAAACAACAATTCATCATAAGAACTATACAATATAGGCTACTTACCATTTAACCAAGATATTATCCACTATAATGAGTTTCTTCATTTTTCACAATAATAATTCCATTAGGTAAGTAGCTAAATAAAAACAACAACATCAGATAACCAAATTTCATACCTTACCCAAACATGCTCATTTAACTCATTTCTTAAGCTAAACGTTTGAAATATGCATATACAAGTTTCATTAGGTTATTAACATTAAAATCATCAATTCGTACAAAAATCAAAATATTTAAATCATTATAAAACTTTTACAAGATGACTCATGCTTAAAACCAAAGATAAAAGCAAATAGAGTTTGAAAACCCTTTTTGAAATCTTTTGGAAATGACTCCTTTAAGGGAAGAGGGTTCAAGGATAGATAACATACCTCAAAGAGAAGTAAAACTACTAATTTTGTTAACATACACTTCCAAACCATCCCCCTCCTTGAGTCTTAGCTCCAATGGTGACTTTGAGAGAGTTTTCTGTAGATAGGGAGTTTTAATATTTTAAGTGAGGGGTCTTGTATAGGTCTAAGTCTTAAAACAAACTTTATATAATTTAAAAACCCTAAAAATATCAGCCTAGGTTCCGAAAAGACTTGGGGTGAATTTACACAATACAACCCAAGTAGACAGCAAAAGTGCAGCAGGTTTAGCAGGTGACAATTTACGACCCAAGTAACTGGACGTCATTTGTTCGACGGCCCATGCTACTGGGCGTTAATGGCTTCAGAGAGTGGTTTAATGGTGGGCTATACTTCCCACTAAGTATGGGATGAATCGAACCTAGTCGATGAGGCATCGATTGGACTACCCCAAGTAGATTGCTCGTCGATTGAGTTGTGGTCTTGGCAGTTTTGTACATATCTGGGGTCCTTGAGACACTAAAGTTTTGTAGTTTGCAAGAGTTTCCTATGTTTCTAAGTGTTTGAAAGTGTGAAATGATGCTCCTTGCTAGTTGATTTAATTATTTTGAGTGTGTGAATCATGATTTTTATGTTTTATGTGATGCTAAGTTAGTCCTTGTTGTTCTTGAAGTTTAATGTCATTAGAGGATGAATGTTATTCTAAGTGGGGGAGAATGTAACGCCCCAAAATGAACTAAGGTGAACTAGAGCCTCATGAGTATTTCTTATGTTAATTTAAATTTAAAATGAGTTACTTTAGTGTTCTTACGCAGTGTGTGAAGTTTGGTTAAGTTTCTAGGTCAAACGTAAAAGAACGTCCATGCCGTTCGGAATATGTGCCTTAGAAAGTGTTCTTTTTTCTTGTCACAAGGGGCCCTAGATGAAGGGCCCAAGATTTGTACAAAGCTGCCAAGGACATAGCCCAATCGAAAGAGTAGTATACTGGGCGTAAGTCCATCGACGCCCCGTCGACTTGGCGGACATTGTTCCATACTTATTGGGAGGCTCAGCCCCTCCCTTTACCAGCCTCCGATGCCATCGACGACCAGCAACACGGGTCGTCGACTAATTGACGCCTAGTAGCTTGGGTCGTCGACTGGCCATCTCCAAAAGCTGTGAAAGCTGCTGCCTTGGCTTGGGGTGTTAGGTAAATTCACCCCAAGTTTTTTATTACCCTAGGACGTTTAATTTTAGTGTTTATTAGATATATTAAAGTGTTCTAAACCCTAAGACCTCATTTTAGACCCTTCTTCCTAAAACCCAAAACCCCTCTCTCTTAGAATTCTCTCTCAAGTCTCCCTGGAAGCTTAAAGTCAAGAAATGCTAGGAGGGCTATTGGTCGTTGTTTATCCATCAAAATCTTTGGTATTTCTTCAATATAATGTAGGGTATCCATTTTTGAACTCTCTTTCATTCAAGCATACCCTTCAAACTAATTTTCAAAAGGGGTTTTCAACCCTAGTTTCTAGTATCTTCAAATCTAAATATGGGTCTTGCATGAAAACGTTTTGAATGACTTATTAATGATATTTCTAGGGTTAGTTCGTGGTTTTAAGACTTAGACTACAATGAAATCATGATAAAGCTTTTCTTTAAATGTTGGCTGAAGAAATGGGTTAAATGAGCATAGTTGTGTAGAGAATGAGCTTTGGTTTCTTATGTTGTTATTATTGTTTATCTAAATCCATAAGGGATATATTATGATTAAATGTTTAGTAAAATTTATAGGTGATTAAAGCTTGGATTAAAGGGTAAGTTGGTTATGATGTTTATCTTTGATTTCGAAATTCTATTGAGTGGCATGGTCCACCTTCTTGCTGGCGGTTTTTACTTGAATTTTATGAATGTAAAGTACTAGTTTATTGTGAATAAGGCTATGAAGGATTGTTATGTGAAGTAAGATTAAAAGTATGTTTTTCTTGTTAATGTGTCTTATGAAGCTATTATGTGAATAGGCTAGAAGGTATGCTTAAATGATGATATTCTTGTTAAGTATTTTATGAAGCTTTTTATGAGAAGTTTGTTAAGGATTATGTATAGACTTACATGATTATGTGAAGCATGTAATATGTGTGATGTGATGAATGAAGGTCTAAACATGTATAGAAGTTAAATATCAATGAAGTGAAGATTATGTGCAAGGTGTGCTCACATGTACAGACACACTCACACTTAAATGAATAAATGAAGTTAAGTTAAGTCCTAAAGGGGAGTTTTAGGTTAACACTATTCATGAGTTGAGATGAAGTGTTTAGTAGCAACCCCACTACATCCCATAGCATTCTAAGATATGTTGGAGGATGAATGTCCTTCATGAGTTGAGATGAGGTGTTCACTAATTATCCTTAACATATAGTCTAAAATGTTGAGAATTCATGGGAAGTTATTCCTAGCCACGAGAGGATATAAATGAGAGGTGGATTACACTTCGTGAGTTGAGATGTTGTATTCCAAATTACCTTTTGAGATGAGTGCTCCTCATTATTAGAGAATGAGTTACTTTAGCAATTTCCTTATCCCTTAACTATGCGCCCGCATAGGTGTAGCTATGGGGAAAGCCATGTAAATGCTAAGAGAATGACCTCATTCTAGGAAAGTGAGGATCCCTGATCCGGTAGGGGTTAATGTTGGGATACTATGTCTAGCTCTCATGGTCTATGTCAGTTAAGTTACGTGCTAAGTCTTCTAAAGAGTGTTCTAATTAGGGTAGGTAGTGGAATGGGACGCTATTTATCCATTGCGCTAGGTAGGCAATCCGAAAGGGGAGTCTTGGTGAGATTTATTTGAATTGAATGAACTAAGTATTCTAAAAGAACGTACTACTTAGGGTAGGTGGTGGTATGGGACGCTATCCATCCATTTCACTAGGTAGGACCTTCTGAAAGGTAAGACTTGGTGCCAAACCTTATAAAAGAATATTCTACCTAGGGTAGGTGGTGGTATGGGATGCCATATACTTATTGCACTATGTAGGCATTCCGAAATGGCTGACTTTGGTGGTTTATTGGATGTCTTTTAATGTTTTTCCATGATTGAAGGGCTTGTTTATCCCGATTTGAATATGAAGAAAGACACCCAACAAACCAACAAAGACTACCCTTTTTGCTTACTAAACTCGGGAGAAACAAGCCCCTCAATCAATGGCAAGACATCAAAAGGCACCCAACAAACCACCAAAGTCTTCCCTTTTGGAATATCTACTTAGTGAAATGAGTAGATATCGTCTCAAACCACAACCTACCCTAAGTAGTACTTTCTTGTAGAAGGTTTGGCACCAAGTCTTCCCTTTCGGAAGGTCCTATCTAGTGCAATGAGTAGATAGCGTCCCTTATCGAAACCCACCCTAAATAGTACGTTCTTTTATAAAAATTACATCAATCAATTCTTTTGTGGAGGGTTAACTTAATCGACATGGCCTATGAGAGCTAGACATGGAATCCTGACATTATCCCCTATTGGATAAGCGATACTCACTTACTTAGAGTAAGGTCATTCTTTTTACCATTACATAGCTTTCCCAATGGCTACACCTATGCGTGCATAGTTAAGGGATAAGGAGATTGCTACTGAGTAACTCATTCTCTACTCACGAGGAGTACTCATCTCAAGAGGTACACTGGAATACAATATTTCAACTCACAAAGTGTAACACATCTGCTTCATATCCTCTCGGTTCTAGTAATAACCCCACGGATTCTAAACACTTTAAACTATAGGTTAAGAATAGCTAGTGAACAACACATCTCAACTTACGAAGGGAATTCATCCTCCGACCTATCTTAGAAAGCTCTTATGATGTTTCTACTAAACACTTCATCTCAAATCAGGAAAAGTGTTCACCATAAAACCCCTCTATTTACTCAATTTAACTCTATACATTCATTTATGTTTGTGTGATTACGTGTAAGGACATCTTTCATATAAATATCATTTCATTAACATTACCTTCTATACATGCTTTAGTACTACATTTATCAATTTACACACTTTGCATGCTTCAGAAGTCATACTTTACCTAGGCATTGCCAAACATGCTATTCAACTTCACAAAACACAAGACAAGACTTATCTTCAATATCACTTCATTTCATATACTAGGCCTTCAAAGCAAAAATAACAAAACATACTAAGTAATATCAAGTTCATCAAATAAACACCTCCACAATGAAGGTGGACCATACCACTCAAAAGCAATTCATAATAAGAACTATACAATATTGGCAACTCACCATTTAGCCAAGCCATTATCCACTATAATCAATTTCTCAATATTTAATCATTATAAGTCCCTTAGCGCAGTAGCTAAACCAAAACAACAACATAAGAATACCGAATTTCATACCTTACCCAAACATGCTCATTTAACCCATTTCTTAAGCTAAAAGTTTGAAATATGAATATACATGAGTTCATTAGGTTTTTAACATTAAAATAATCAATTCATACAATAATAAACATAGTTAAATCATTAGAACACTTTTAAAAGAAAACCTATGCTTAAAACCAAAGATAGAAGGAAATAGAGTTTGAAAACCCTTTTTGAAATCTTATTGAAATAACTCCTTGATTGGAAGAGGGTTCAAGGATGGATATCATAACTCAAATAAGGAAACCCACTAATTTTTGTGAATATACACGTCCAAACCATCCCTTCTTTCCCTCCTTGAGTCTTAGATCCAATGGTCACTTTGAGTGAGTTTTCTTTAGAGAGGGAATTTGAATATTTGAAGTGAGGGGTCTTTTCTTGGTCTTGAGCTTAAAACTAGCTTAATATAACTTTAAAACCCTAAAAATATCAGCCTAAGGTCCTAAAATACTTGGGGTGAATTTACAAAAAACATCCCAAGTAGGCAGCAAACGTGCAACATCTTTAGTAGGTGCCAATCAACGACCCAAGCTACTTGGCATCATTTGATCGACGGTCCATGTTGCTGGGCGTCGATGGATTCAGAGACTTGTTTCATGGGGCGTCGATGGGCCTACGCCTAGTTGACTGCCTCGTCCATTGAGTAGTGGTCTTGGCAGTTTTGTCCATGTCTTGGGCCCTTCATCTAGGGCTCCATGTGGGTCCTATGTGCGGTCGTGACCGGACGTTAAACCCCTAAACTAAGTATTGTAGGTCTTATTCAGTAACACCTCATACCATTTTCAAGAAAAACAAAAACGTAAAACTCACTCAAACACAATAAGACACAAGAATACTTTCTAAGGCGCACCTTCGTAACGTCATGGACGTCCTTGGACATTTGACCTCCAAACCTAACCAAACATGACACGCTGCCTAAGAACACTAAAGTTACTCATTTTAAAACAAAATTAACTCATGAAACACTGGCGAGGATCTTTTTCACCTTAGTTCATTTTGGGGCATTACAATCGAATCCAACATTCATGCTTAATAGAGGTAAAGTTACAGTGAGCACATAGAGTCATAGGCTAAGCATATTAAAATTTCCATACATTTATCCAATCGGAAAATTCATCAACAGTGCAACATCAATATACTTAAATAATAGTAGATATAAGCAATTAAACCTAAAAGAATCACAATTCAACCAATAACAAGCCACTATCATCATGCCCATTCTAGGGCTAAATCGAGTTTGGGAAGGGACATGGGTTTATAATGTGATAAGATTAAATTTCACGTTAAAACCATCAATACATTATCATCAAATTGTCATGATTAAGTCATTATGAACGGTTTCAGAAAGAACCCATGTCTAGATTGAAGAAGAAGAGATATGATCATATTTTATCTTTGAAAACATTGAGATTAACTCTCCAAGTGAAAGGTTAATTAGAGATGAAGGATCACCATACCTTAATGTTTAAGAATACCTTTATAACATGATATAAAATCCATAGATATCCAAGATCCAAGTTGTTCTTGAGCTTCACCTTTAATGGAGGTTCTAGAGAGAATATTTTTGGAGGGAAGGTCTAATTTTTGATGAAAGGATTGGGAATGGGTTGATCATATTTTTGATTACTCATATAAACCCAAAAATAAATAAATGAACCTATTAGTTTAAGGTTAGGACGTGGGGGTGAAGTTCACATTCACCCCTTTAATGAAATAGTCACTAGGCAGCAGTTGCAGGCCACCACAAATGGCCACCATCGACGCCCAATATGTCAATTGACGGACTTTCTGTGGCTTCAGTCGATTGGATCCTTGCAAGTTCCATGTTTGATCCTTCTCCAGTATAAGTTACCATCGACGACTTCACCACCCACGGGCTATTTTTTAACAAAAAAGGGTGTCGTTTAGTTTAGTCGTGTCTCGACAACCTTTGGGTCCTTCTTGTGGGCCATTTTGATGGTGTCACATCCCAAAACCACACCCTAGAAGTTAAGGTCAATCTCTGATTGAAATTTGCGTACTTGACCTTTCAGAGGTATTGTAGAAGACCTAACGTAAGGTTAATCGTATATACATAGTGAAAAGTAATGCGGAATTTAAACTTTTCACAAAACATTTCATAGTCTTTAAAATCTCTTTTACATAAAATCATAGGAAATACTAAGTCTCAATATCATGAATACTTAGACATGAGAATAATTGGACACCGCCACACAAAGTACAAATATACAAAATACTTAGGCAACTACAATACTTCAATAAGAATCATAAGTAACATCAATGACCTCGAGTCAAATGAGGAAACACTTCAACCTCTCTTGAACGATGCTACGGTCGAAGTCTTGCTTTCGAAATGCTCCCCTCCTACCAACAACTCTAGAAATAGATAAAAGCATGATTAGTACAACAACATATACTAAGTATGACATAATGCATAAAAATCATGAAGGCGGAAATTTATTGGAAATCTACATCTTTTCATTTAAATATCATACTATAATCATAAAAACAACATTTCAAATTAGAATCAGATAAGATAACATTTAAGAAATTTTGTGCATTTTTAAATCAACTTTGCAGTGAGATTAATTCACTGTACAATGAATTATTCACTGTTAAAGTTAAATATTTTCACTTAGCCTGAACACCTTTTAGCATATAATTACCCCACTAAAACCTATCCTAAGACTCACTTAAGCAACACAAATAGATACCGCCCATACAACCTCTCTAGGCATTCCTAAATGATCCTCAAGATTACTTATAATGAGACACAAACACACTTACAAGACACAATGCACCTGACCATCAGATTCTTGTACCAAAGATGAGTATAAGCCTCACTTGAGTGAGTTGTGAAGCGACCCCCCATACAATCCCTTAAACACAGACTTAAGAGATCCTATAGACTACCTAGAATATAATCATTCTCACTTAAGACAACAACATATAGGTAATATTACATTCTCTGTCCAAAGGCTATCAAAAAACTTACTTAGGTAAATCAAGAAGATAACGTCCATGATTGACCTCTTCAAGACTACCTAAATAATCCTTATGACTGCTTAAGTTTATATCATCTCTACATATTAAACCACTTTCCCTGACTAGAGTCATTCTTAAGACTTATCTAGGTAAGATAAGAAGTGACCATTCTTAAGCCCCCTTCACACCTTAACTAGACAACATATAACTATTCTAGATAAGTCGTTATTCATTTAACATTCTTTCTTACTTAAGTCATTACATTCATTAGTTAATGCAGAGTCATTCATCACATAAAGGACATTCAAACAATGGTCTTGGAAAAAACCTAGGGACTCTCCCTAAAACCTTCAAACCCTATTGTCCAATATCTAGATGGTGTCTCAAACCACCACCTAAACTTCATAGAACTTCTCTAATGCTTATAGGTATCCCATATGATGAGAATAGGCAATAACCTACATAGACCATGGCAGCAAGACATGAAATCCGGAGTTCTAACCTACTCCGATGAGGGTGTTCTACTTGCCAATGGTAGAACATAGACACATCTCATGTAGGCACACGGTTAAGAAATATGAAGGGCATGCCTTGAATTCTAGTCTCATCCTTTGACTAGAACTACTTCACTTACATTACCCATTCATTGCTAGACTTGGTTTGCATAGAGTAATTTTCACTTTAAGGTTCATATAAAGGGGTTCCATATCAAGTTCATAACTCAATCACATTTAGCTTACAAAAGAGATCATATAGGGATACTTTACAATGGTGACGAGAAGCTCATCATAATATCCCTAAGGTTCGATATGATGTCGTTCAAGACAATCAACCGTAAGTCTAGCATTTCTTTACTTGGATGATACCATTACGACTTTCGACTTCAACCTTCATAACCATTCCACTAGGTTCAAGATTCACATTAAAAGACTCTCTTGGCATCATTTAAGGTCTCATTTTATTCACATATACAAGACTAAGATGCTTTAGCATCCTAAGTTAAGACATATCATATTCACATTCATACATGCATTGAGTAAGGGACACAAGTCAACTAACACAAGACACAAAATAAATTTCTTTAACACATATTACGTGTCCTTCTAGAAACACATAGACTGTCACATCCGGGGAATACCCCCTAGAAGTAACATGGCGTACTTCACCTCTCCGAGGTCTTATAAAAACCCATAGTAATATATAAGTAATAATACATATATAGACTCTAAGTCTCTTTTCCATCTTAGACTCAACAGCATTAGAATACATTAGGAACACGCCCCTTAAAACATAAAACGTAACTATACAATTTTTAAACATTTTACATTAAGACATGAGTAGGGAATCCTTGGAACTTAAGGAACCCTTTCTTTGAGCTTGGGAATGACATATCAAGCTCCTCAATCATAGACATACTTTAAGCATCCATAACCTACACATTGTGTAAAGAGTAAAGAAGAATGAGATTAGTTCAACAATGGACTAAGTATTGCAACCATGCGAAAACATGCATTTATATCAGTCATACACCTCATATAAACATATTCAAAGGAAAAAAATTTCATAGGATCACATATAGGATTTATCACATTTTTGAGTCACATTGCGGTGAACTCTTGTTCCCTTAACTGTGAGCTAAATTCCTTTTTATTTATTAACTTTCCAAGTAATCCTCTAGTGATACTTGGTACAATGCATCCCTTTAAGGACACAAGGAAACATACATATCATGTACACAAGACAACAAATACCATCATAGGAGTATTATACAACCTAGACATATTTACCAATACCATAGTAGAATTACAGTAAGCTACATCCAACTAGCACACACTTTTATTTCATTTCATATTTCTCATTATAAAANATATATATATATATCAAGACAACTTCTTGTAGGCTCATATCATGCATTTCATCACAACAAGTAGAACAATACCACAACGTCATATATATGGACATAATCATAAACATACACATTAGGTCACCTTCCGAGGACTTCCTAAGAAGCTACTTGTTCAATGTCTAGATGGGTTAATTACTTCCACCAATCCTAAGTAACTTACCTTAAATCCTTCTAGTTAGGATCCCATTCATTTACTTTCATTGTCCATTTTAATTTAGGGAAACTATAGCCTTAATCCACAGTAAGACCGTAGGTGCTAAACATGGAATTTGGTTTTGTAGAACCTTACACTAATGGAAGGTGTTCCTACCTAGCCAAGGTACTACATTAACATATATCCTAGCATACTATGTGATATCACATTGCCAGATCCTATGTGGCAAGCATAGTTATGGAACTTTGAGATGCATGTCAAAACCCTCTTTATGCCAATATTGGGCATTGTAGTTATTCACTAATAGAAACCCTATTTATGCCTATTGAGGCATTGTGGTTATCCACCTCATGAGATTTATGGTGACCTGCTTTTCCACATTGGAAAGGGACACACACTCATATCCAAGTGCACCCGGTGCTAAGCTAAGTTCCCTTTATTGTAAACCTTCATTCAAATTACTTTATAAAATATAGGCTTAGGAGATTTATACCCTCATATTCTTAGCTCATAGGTTATAGATGAATGTTCATCAACCTAAATCATGTTATAAGATCTTTTAACATGGACATAGCATATGTATTAGCACTATCTAGTCTTGGATATAGTTGAGGACACCTTTCAAGGCTCCTCTAATGACTAGATCATCATTCATGTGCGTTTGTATACATAAACGTGATCAAACCGTTCACAGAATACATTAAGTCACACATGTTCATACACATACAAACTAAACTAGAACTATCTTATCAAGGTACACATGTACAATGAATAGGCAACGTCCCATACCCTTGCCCATACTAGTACAAATATCACGTCATCCTAGAAAGAAATACATAACATACTTCACATACATATACTTTACATGCATAGTAGTAGACAATAGTGAATATGAGAACTACCTTTCATTTAGACACCATGACCTATACTACTTGTAACATGCATGTAAAGTGAGTATGTGTGTACATTGGTCAACATAATAACTTAATGGTTATAAAAATCACATTGAGGTACCCACCCTCTTAGATCATAATACTCTTTCAAGTATAAATCATAGAACAGATAATAGCATAGGAGACAAGCCAAATTCATATTTCACTTAAGACTCCTAATTGTGCTATTCATACATTCACATAGGGGTACGTAGGTAAGGTATTATTAACCACTTAAACTCATCAATGTCAGCACCTATACTTTCCTCTAACATGGATATACACATGCGTACACAATAGCCATACAACCTAAATCACAACTACAATAAGAAAGTAGGAATAAGTTTCACATAGTATCATCATAAGCACATGTTCATAAATTAATCACTTTGCCTTCATGGTCAACACACATATATATTGACAATAAAGAAAACACCGCCACCATGAGTGGACCATAAAACACAATATCATACAAGGCTTCATCAACACTACTATAAAGAAGTAGAAAAGTACAAGATTTGAGGAATTCTTACCAATTCTTTAGAATTTAGTCATCATTGACCATTACTACTCCTTTATCAATAAATAAAGTATAGGGAAGTAGCTTAAGGTACCATAATCATACATGAAGTTAAGCATAAGCTACTACAAGGCCATGCTATAACTAGTACAAAATATCATTAACATGATATAATGTAGAAGGACATAGACCATCAACAAACATCACTTGCATGTATTATAGATCATATTGCATCAATAATATCAATCCAAGCAAGTATTAATCATACACTTAATCATATCGAAATTGTGTTTAAAGCTCTTCAAGATCAAACTACTATCGTAGGCATTAAACTATCAATTCAATGTAGAGCAGAGAGAATAGGCCATCTTATTAATTTTCCCAAAGTATTAATCATCAATCATATTTTACCAATAAAGTACATACTAGGCAGTTACTAATGAAATAATAGTCTAGATGAGGCACTACTACAATTTACAATAAGGTTGAATTCACTATAAGCATTCTTCATTTTAAGGATTCATGGAAGGTAAGTTTACATAGGTTAATCTTATTCAAACTATCATGAATTGACCCATATTTGATCCATTACATATAATTCATACTTATATTATGTTATTGGTAGAAGATATAGACAATCAACCATTATCAATTCATATAACAACTACCTAACGTCAAAATCACAAGTTACTACTTGATAGACTTGAAGAACTTAGTTCAACTCTTATTCATCCTTCTTCATATTGATCATACACGATTTATACTTAAAATTCAATCATAATATTACCTATAAACAGTAGGTACAAGAACCACAACATAATCAAAATCCACCTTTTTAATCAATAGAGGACCCACATTATAATGATCATAATGAAGACTAAGCAAACCTTCATGCATTAATTCACATGAGTAGTTCATCATTGATTCACCATAAATATACATACTAGACAGGGGACATAAGCATATTAACATAATTGAATCACAAATCGACATGCATAAGATCAAGATCATAATGCCATACATATGCTGAATCGAGATTGTGAAAGGGCATGGGTTCATCATTCCATAGAATTGAAAATCACGTCCAAATCAGTAGATAATCATCACCACATTCATATCGTGCTTTTGAAATGAATTTATGAAACAACCCATGGCTAGAATGAAGAAGAAGAACTTGATCATAGTTTTCTCTTTGGAAACCATGAGATAAACTCTCTAGATGGGATGATAACTAGAGATGAAGGATCACCATACCTTTATATAAACTATAATATCTAAAACATGATGATTCATCCATGGAAATCCAAGCTCCAAGTTGTTCTTTACCTTCATCAACAATGGAGGTTGTAGAGAGAATATTTTTGGAGTGAAAAGGTTTAATTTCGTGAGAGAGATTTTGGAATGGGTTATTCACGTTTTTAATCCCTTATATACACCAAAAAGTATTTAAATAAGCCTATTAGAATAAAGTTAGGAAGTGGGGTGAATTTTCCATTCACCCCTGAAATGAAATAGATTAAGGCACCAGTTTACAGGACACCATCGACGGAACCATTTACTAGCCGCTGGTCAGTCGACGGTGTTTTATCCGAAATAAAAAAAATTGTTTTTGATTTATTTATTTTTTATTTTTAAAGAGTCCATGAATTTTTTAAGAAAACTATTGTTTTCAAATAAGTTAATAGAAGAAAATTGTTTGAAAATGATTAGAGGTATTCGGGGATTCTCATTAATATTCTAGGAAGGTGTTAAGCACCTAAAATATCCGCCTAATAGGGGTTTTCCGACAACTAAATATTTGTATAATACTTGCTTCATTCGATATGAAATATAGCTTTAGGGTTATGAAATAATGTTATTAATGTTAAAATTTGGTTTGCAAATTTGTTCGCTCTATTAGAATCAAATTGGAATCATTTTTTAAGTTGATAAAAAATTAAGGCGTCTGCGGGGGGTTAAGATTTTCTATACTTAAGACTAAAAAAAAATAAAGAAACAAAAGAGTAAGAAAATGGGTAAACGAGAGTGATAGAGAGAAAAAGATTGGGATTGGGTCAAAATCCGGGATTTCCTGTTCGCCTTGACTGGTATTTGGACCCACTCGTCTTTGGGTTTGAAACCATTTGACTTTTCTGGTTTTCGACCAATCTCTTTAGTACCTTTATTAGTCTAAACATATAATTAAAACAAAAAAAAAGACCAGGTCTTAGGCCCAAAAATAAATATAATACGAAATATGATGCAACTAAAATTAATAAATAAGATATATGCCTTCTTCCCAAACTTTTTCCACTCTTCGACTTCTTCTAAGGGATCTGTACGTTGACTTTTACGGAGTGACTTAGTAGAGGAAATTAAGTCTTAATTACTTCCCGAAATTTGTGGAGAGTAATCATTCATAGCGATTTCGTACGATATCACATATAACAAAATAGATATAAAGGAGTTAATATACTACTTGACTTGATATAACTTCGGCAACAAATCATTATGTAGAACCTTGGGGTACCAAATTTATATAAAACCGGCAGTAGGCATATGACCATAAAATGAAACATAATGAAAATAAAGGGTGTTTATAACATTATGACACAAGCCAAGAAAGCCAAATATGCTATATTAACCTGTTCTAATATAATAAACAAACTAGGACCCACAATATTCATCGATTTGCACACACAAAAAAAATACAAAGAACCCTGAATTAAAATAAATAAATCAATTGCACAAATGATACACTATTATTTTAAATGAATGATGAGCACACAATTATCTTATCATCATTTTGAACTTATGCAAAATTGGAAAATGCTACCATTGCGACGATGCAAAAATAGACACGGGGGATCAAATTAAGGACATAGAGCAACTCGAACAACAAACAAATTGGTAACAGAATGGACTGATTGATAAAACCACTCAACATGAAAAAATGCCCGGCAAAATATGTCCTCACATGAAATCGACCAAAAAGCTTAATCTAAAACAAAGGACATCAGATTAACCTTCCAGATAATCGAATCAACAAGAAAAACTAACAACTCGGCCGACACCCACTCTAATTTCTAGCATGGAAACACACGACCTAATCAAACCGCAAAGCATTAAATAAATAGTTAGCAAAGCACTCTATTTCCTGATCAATAAACAAACTCAAGGGATATCTACATCACGCATAAATGGACAAACGAGATGAAGAAATATGAGAGAAAATATTATGTGGAAACAGACAAATATAAGACGGCTTCCTATTAAGGTAAGAAAATAAAATAAAAAAAAGAAATAAATTGAACAACAAACAACCCCCTAAGGCTTATAAATCCCACAACTATCGATCAGATATCTGGTATACCTGCAAAATCCCTAAGTAGATCATTTTGAAAGAAACAAATGACCAAGCCTTAACAGAGATTACACACAAACAAGTAAAGGAAGAAGTAATCCCTTTGGAAAATGACATTATCACACAATAACACCAAAACGAGACAAATAGTAAAGATGTGCCAATATATTTTCGTAGAAGTATACCATTAAACTAAAAATTGAACTTCTAGGACAAGCAAATGGCCATGACACGAAACGTCAAAAAAGGCAATAGTGTTCCTATTCGCAGAAACTTTACATAAACAAAAGAAAGGATTAAAAACGACAAACCAAATGAGAAAGAACTAAGAAATGTAGATATTTAAAGAATCGCTAAATTTGCTTTAATCGGCAGCTTCCAAAAGGTTTAACATATCAGCATTTAAGCATGGCATAAATAATAACCATATTAACAAAGGACAAATGGGTTCTATAGAGTTACGACACCCTATGCCGGACTCCACAGTTTTCAGACTAAAACAGGCACGACATCAAAACCAGAACAAGATGCGAGTAAGACGGTCGAGAAGCAAAACCAACGAGATAAAAAAAAAGCAAACAAAAAAGCTAATAAAGGAGATAGCACAAAAGCATAGAATCAAAAATAAAGCATAAGCGGGGTAGGGTATTACCTTCTTCCGAGAAGAAAACAGAGGACGAGCGCGAGCAAAGGCAATTCTACAACCAGCTCCAAAACTTCATGAGCAGGAAGAGAGACACGCAGGATAGAGAACGGAATCGAATCGGCGAGTACCCTCTATTTGTTCTTGACAATACTTTCTAAGTCTCGAAGTTTTCACTCAAATTTTCTGTTATAATAGAAATACATCAGATCAAAAAAGTTTCTTGCCTTCCGTGTCTTCTTTTGAATCAAAAGAAAAAAAATCCCCCATTGTGCAGAAAACCAAAGTGAATATATAGAGGAACTGCTGCGGTTACAAATTTGGGAGGGAAAAGGAAGAAAAATCAGATGAAAAACCCAAGCCCAATCTCATATTCGAAATTAAAAAAGCTTTTTACCCCAAAAAGGCAGACCTCATTATCTGAGAATTTCAATTTGTTCCCAAAGGAGAAAGGGGAAAGAACGACCAGGTTGGGTTCTGCGTCCTTGCAAGGCGATGTGGAGCAATCTCGTCGTCCCAAGGACGATTGCCTCGTGCTTTCATGACACTTAATATAGTATGAGACGAGCAACAAAATTTTCAGAAGCCCTTTGCAGCTCTCTTCCTACGCGGGATTGTTGTTGTCGATTCACCGCATCGCTCGTGTGAAGGGAGAAGAGAAGAGACATGGGCAAGGCGAGGGCGCTACACGTGAGGAAGACACGACCACGTTGGGGTTATCTGAATTTGTTTTTCATTGAATGCTGGGTCGGGTTGATGGGAATTGACTGGGCTTGCTGAAAAGTGGAACAAAGCCTGATATTCTTGCCAAAAATGAATTTAAACTGGCATAAGATACGGTGAATTAAATATAAATTAATATAAATAATTTCATAAATTTCTTAGTTTCCACGAAATAAAATAAATCGACCTAGTAATTAAATAAATAAACTAATTAGTAAAAAACACTTTTTGAGACAATTTTTGAATAATCACGATATTATAAATATATACGTAATTATGTAAACCATATATATTATTAAAAGTGAATAGATCCATTAAAAGTAATTTGGAAATTATTTTAAACTTTATCAAACCTAATTATTTTATGTCGTTTTGAATTAAGAAACTTGTCTATTAATTTATTTCGAGGAGGGTTAAAATTTAGGTGTCAACAGATGGGCAGTGCATTGGCTTCTACCGATTAGTCTTTGGGTAATTTTTTTTCTTTAGACATGCCTAATGTAAGTACCAATCGACGATACCTCACCTACAGGCCGTTGGCCAACTGGCCTTCGTTTGGTCCGACGATTGACAATGCCAAGGAGTATCTCGATCAGTCGTGGGTCCTTCTTGTGGGGCCTTTTGTGGGGACCTTATGAAGTTGTACCCGGACGTTTCTAACGTAAATACAAACCTTACAATGTTTTTGAACATCCACATATGTTTCACCAAAATCAAACACCTACAACTTGTCCAAACAGGCTAGGCCCCATCGAGACACACGTTGAGCGTCTTAAGGGTTATCTTTCGAAAGCCTTGGACGTTCTTGGTCATTTGACCTCCAAACTTCTCAAAACTCCATATAACATATATAAACATCACAATAAATCATTTTCATACTTAATAAGATCATCACATAAAGTCTATAAACACGCATATATACATGAGGCAGATAGGCGACAAGTCGTCTAATGTTTTGGTCGTCCCTTGACGTTCGAATTCCAAATCACTTCAAACTTTACACAATGCCTCTAAAATATATTATAAGTCATTTTAGGACCTTATAGACTTAATACAAACATGTTAGTCTCTAGAAACCCTATCTCATTTTGGGGTCTTACAATATTCCCCACTTGGGAATATTTGTCCTCGAATGACACTTAGGGTTCTTTAATCACAACAAGGATTTCAATGTATCGTAGAGATGTTCATAAAATTTGTAACAACATAAAATCATTTAAGAACCCAATGCACATAAGAAAGCATAACTATTACTCACTCACTCTTTATTGCATCAAACACAAAGGCTTTTATCATGTTCATAGGAGGAACATCCTTCTCCTAATCATAGCATGGTCATTACACCTCAATTCAATAAGAGATCATCTTGCAATTATTATTTAAGTCACACTTAGGAATATTTCTACAACACTCAAGAAATAATTAGGTACTCATAGTTCAATGCACATAGACTTGAGTGAATTGAATCAACAAAGATCTTCATTAGTTAGACATAGTTCTAAACCATACCATGTCTATTGGTTTCCATGGAGGAATGTCCTTCTCCTCAACATACTTACATGTATCATGAGTTCACACCTAATCAAGGAATAAGGTCAATTTCCTCTAAAAAAGAGATATTCTCTATTTTTAAACTAAGACATGCTTATGTTTCCTTCCTAGTAAAGTCAACATGGTTAGTCACGCCAAGTACACATAATTTCATTTTCTTACATAGTACTCTCCTTCAAAGTAACTATATATTGAGAAGACTCACACATATAATAGGCACACACATGAGCACTTAGATAATGCTTTCAATTTTCAAGAATGAGCCCACAATTATGCATTCCAAATCATAAAACTCACATAGTTTTTAAGAGACTCAAAATATTTCATTTTGAAGAGACTCAACTTTTCGTTATAAGGCTAAACATTTCACCTCACAAGTGACTATTACCATGCTTCTTATCTTATATCATGAAGTCAAATGCACAACTGCATATCAAGATGTAATATAACATGAGAAAACATGGATTTTATCAAAAAAAGATTTTCTTTCATGCACTTTGGAATATTCATTGTATCTTCAAGGTAATGTCAATCAATACATACCAAACATATAAGGTCATGCAATTCATACTTTATGCAAAACTCTTATTCGTGAACAAGATTACTAAGAATTCATTAGATTCAAGGTCAAGTAAGAATAGATAGTCAATGTAGAAAATATCTACAACCTTACTACTCCATCACCATCCCCCACTTAGGGTAAACCCAATTAAGAGCAACTTAATCCAACCTTATGAGGATCTTAAATAAACAACCTTCATTTTTATCAATAAAAGTGATTACAACTTTAGAAGGACTTACAGTAAGTTATCATAGGAACATCAAGGTATTCTAAACCTTATCACCTAGGAAATTTATCCTCCAATTCAAGTAAGGTCATACTATTCGACCACATAAGGTGTTCATACTATACAATCGATACCAAGGTCATACATCTTTAGGGGAAACCACAAGAAGACTTACCCATAAGGACTCTTTCTTTTATTTCAACATTAATGTAAGGTAACTTCTAGGTCAAACAAACCCACATCATCACACTACAAAGATAAGTGTACTACCCTAATTTCTAGGGAACATCAATTCCACAATCATCAAGGGACTCACAACATAATAAGAAGTTAGAAACAATTCCACAACTCATCATGCCATAAGACTCTTATTCTTCATTCCAAAAGAACTCATTTTAACCATAATAACTTCTAACATGTTTTAACTATATCATGACATACATTTTTCAACATAACATGCTATTTCACATAAATCTCATACTTAGCCATAAATGGCATCACATCATAAAAACATGCCAAAATTCACCTTCACACATGCTCATTCAAACCATAAAACAAAGATAAGCATTTAAACTCACCTTTTCCCAATAAAGCATAGAGATAATATCATTCAAGAAATCACATCTAAAAGTCCACCGTACAATAAAACAAAAGAGAGAGATATTACAGATTAAGTTCTATGGCATGATATGAGAATGATGAACAAGGGAAACTCTATCGTCCTATAACCTCTCGTACAATTTGATGTGTCGCGCCTCACCACCAATGATACAAGTCTCTACTTGACATGGAAATATGAGACATCTTGGATCCTAAACCACTTTTAGAAACCATGATCTTATACCATATTTTTCACATCCGAGGATCACCCCTGAAGTAATATGGCGTACTTGACCTCTCGGGGGTCTTATACAAGCCTAGAGCTAGCATTCATCACATCGACATAGTAAATTTAGCGAAAAATTTAAAACTTTTCATAGAACATCATCTGCTAGAAATATCACTCTATGTATATATATATATATAATATAAGTCATAATACATCTATAGACTCTAAGTCTCTTTACCATCTTAGACTCAACAACATTATAATACATTAGGGACACAGCACTAAAAACATAAGACATAACTAAACAATCTTTAAACATTTTTCATAAAAACATGAGTAGGGAATCCTCGGATCTTAAGGACCCCTTTCCTTGAGCTTGGGAATCACATATCAAGCTTCTAAATCATAGACATCCTTTAAGGATCCATAACCTACACTTTGTGTAAAAAGTAGAGAAGAATGAGATTAGTACAACAATGCATTAAGTATGGCAACCATGCAAAAACATGCATTTAAAAGGGACAATTTCTTGAAATCATACTTCATGCCTTGTCGAGTAAATCTTTATTAAACCTTGAAACAATATCATTCATATCATTAATACACTTAACATAAAGATATTCAAATCCCAAACATTTCATAGGATCAGATATAGGATTTTATCACATTTTTTAGTCACGTTACAGTGAGATCTTGTTCCCTTACTAATTTCGTTTTTATTCATTAACTTCCCAAGTAACCATCTAGTGGTACATGTTGCAATGGATCACCTTAAGGACAAAAATAAATATACATATCATTTACACAAGACAACACATACTATAATAGGAGTATAATACAACTTAGACATATTTAAACCAATAGTAGAATTACAATAAGCTACATCCAACTTGCACACACTTTTATTATTTTTCATACTTCTTATTATAAGTCCTTGTTCATGATCACAATCATAGTCTACTAGTGCAATGAATATATGAAGCCCCATAACTCCATACATTCTTAGTAAACTCTTCATGACACCACAAACCTTAACACTTCATACATCAACATAACAAGTTAAGGTAACTTCATCCAAAACAGGAAATACCTTCATCATATATTCATTAAGACCAACATTATGCATATATATATATGTGTGTGTGTGTGTGTGTGTATATATATATATATATATATCATGCATTTCATCACAACTAGTAGACTGATACTACAAAGTCATGTATATGGACATAAGCATAAACATACACATTAGGTAACCTTCTTAGGACTTCCTAAGGAGCTACTTGTGCAATGTCTAGATGGGTTCATTACCTCCACCTATCCTAAGTAACTTACCTTAAGTCCTCCTAGTTAGGATCCTATTCATTTACTTACATTTTAAATTTTACTTTAGGGAAACTATAGTCTTAACCGACACTAAGACCATGGGTGCTAAACATGGAATTTAGTGTTGTAGAGCCTTACACAAATGGAAGGTGTTCCTACCTAGAAAAGGTATAACATTAGCATACATTCTAGCATACTAAGTGAGATCACATTGCTAGATCCTATGTGGCAAGCATAGTTATGGGATTGGAGGTGCATATGAAAACTCTCTTTATGCCAAGATTAGGCATTGTAGTTATTCACTTATTGAAAGCCTATTTATGCCAATTGAGGCATTGTGGTTATCCAACTCATGAGATTTATGGTGACCTACCTTTCCACATTGGAAAGGGACAGACACTCATATCAAAGATCACTCGGTACTAAGCTAAGTTCTCTTTATTTAAAACCTTCATTAACAATACTTTATAAAATGTAGGCTTAGGAGATTCATCCTCTCATATGCTTAGCTCATAAGTTATAGAAGAATTTCATCAACCTAAATAATGTGGAAAGATTCTTTTACATAGACATAGAATATGCATTAGCACTATCTAGTTTAGGATACACTTTAGCACACCTTTCAAGGCTCCTCTATTTACTAGATCATCATTCATGTGTGTGTGTATACATATATGTGAGAAAACCTTTCACATAACACCTTATGTAACACATGTTCATACATATATATTCATACATATAGCAACAAAAACTAGACTATCCTATCAAGGTACACATGTGCATTTCATAGGCAAAGTCCCATACCCTTTCCCATACTAGTACACCTATCAAGTCATCCTAGTAAGGAATACACAACATACTTCACATACATATACTTTACATGCATAGTAGTAGACATTAGTGAATATGAGAACTACCTTTCAGTTAGACAGAATGACCTATACTACTTGTAACATGCATGTAAAATGAGTGTGTCTGTACATTGGTCAACATGATCACCTAATGGCTATCAACAATACATTGAGGCAGCCACACTCTTAGACAATAATACTTTTTCAAGCATAAACCACACAACACACAATAGCATAAGACAAGCCAACTTTATCTTTCACTTAAGACTCCTAACTTGTGCTATTCATGCATTCACATAGGGGTACATAGATGAGGATGATGAACCATTTTAACTCATCAATGTCATAACCTATACATTACGCTAACATGGATATACACATGCTTACACAATATCCATAAAACTTTATTCACAACTAGAATGGGAAAGTAGGCATAAGCTTCACATAGTACCATCATAAGCTCATGTTTATATATTCATCACTTTGACTTCATTGACATGGTAAACACATATATATATATTAAAAATTACGTGAACACTGCAACCATAAGTGAACCATACCACACAATGCCATACAAGGAATCATCAACATTACTATCAAGAAGTAGGAAGTAGAAGAGTAGAGGAATTCTTACCAATTCTTTAGCCTTTGGTAATCATTGACCATTACTACTCTTTTATCAATAAATCAAGTATAGGGATAGTGGCTTAAGGTACAATAATCATACATGAAGTTAAGCATAGGCTAGTACAAGGTCATGCTACAACTAGTACAACATATCATTAACATGCTAGAATGTAGAAGGACATAGACCATCAATCAACTTCACTTGCATGGATTATAAATCATATTTCATCAAAAATATCAACGAAAGGAATTAGATAATCATACACTTAATCATATCAAAATTATGCTTAAAGCTTTTTAAGATCATACTACTATCGTAGGCATTTAACTATCAATTCAATGTAGAGCGGAGAGAATAGGCCATCTTATAAATTTTCCCAATGTTTTCATCATCAATCATATTTTAGCAATAAAGTACATACTAGGCAGTAGAAAATTAAATCATAGTCTAGATGAGACACTACTACAATTGCCAATAAGGTCGAATTCACTATAAGCATGCTTCATATTAGGGATTCGTGGAAGGTAAGTTTACATAGATTAATCTTATTCAAACTATCATGAATTGACCCATATTGGATCTATTACATATAATTCATACTCATATTACGTTAAAGGCAGCAGCTATAGTCAATCAACCATGACCAATTCATGTAACAACTACCTAACGTCAAGATTATAAGTTACTACTTGATACACTAGAAGAACTTAGTTCAACTCATATTCATCCTTCTTCATCTTGAACATACACGATTTATACTTACAGTTAAATGATAATATTAACCTTAACAATAGCTACAAGAACCACAACATAATCAAAATCCACCTTTTTAATCAATTGAGGACCTACATTACAATGATCATAATGAAGACTAGGTACTCCTTCATGCATTGATTCACATGGTTAATTCATCAATGATTCACCATCAATATAAATACTAGACAGTACAAATAATAATATTAACATAATTGAATCACAAATGGACATGCATAAGATCAAGATCATGAAGCATACATACGCTAAAATTGAGTTTGTGAATTAGCATAGGTTCATCATGCAATAGGATTGAAAATCACGTCAAAATCAGTAGATAATCATCAATACATTCATATTTTGATTTTGATATCAATTTAAGAAAGAACCCATTGCTAGAATGAAGAAGAAGAACTTGATCATATTTTTCTCTTTGAAAACCTTTTGATTAAAACTCTAGATAGGAGGATGACTAGAGATGAAGGATCACCATACCTTCATATACATCATAATCTAAAAAAATTGATGATTCATACATGGAAATCCAATATCCAAGTTGTTCTTGAGCTTCACCAACAATGACGTTCTAGAGACAATACTTTTTGAGGGAAAAGGTTTAATTTCGTGATAGAGGTTTTTGAATGGTTTCTTCACGTTTTTAATCCCTTATACACACCCAAAAGTAGCTAAATAAGCTAATAGAATCAGGTTAGGACGTTGGATGATTTTCCCATTCACCCCTTAAATGAAACATACACAGGCACCTGTTTACAGGGCAACATCGATGGAACCATCTACTGGCCGTTGGTCTCTCGACGTGTCGTGCATTGGCTTCCGTCATTTGGTCCTTGGAAATTTTTTTTGCCTTGAGACCTGAACAAGATATGTATAAATCGACAAGACCTCCCCTACAGGCCGTTGTTTGACTAGAAGGCCATCGTTTGGTCCCCCGATTCACACTGCCAAGGCAGTGTCTCGACCAGCCTTGGGTCCTTCTTGTGGGGCCTTTTGCGGGGCACTTTAGAAGTCGTACCGAAATTTTTCAAGTGTAAAAACTACCCTTAACAATTTATAGACCTTCCACATAAGTTTCACCCGAATCAAACACCTGAAACTCGTCCAAACATGCTAGGCCTAATCAAGAGACACGTTGAGCGTCTTAAGGGCTATCTTTCGAACGCCTTGGACGTTCATGGTCGTTTGACCTCCAAACTTCTTGAAACTACATTTATCATATTTGAACATAACTATAACTCATATTAATACTTAATAAGATCATGAAATACAGTCTATAAACACGCATGGACACATGAGACACATGGGTGACTAGTCGTCGAACGTTTTGGTCGTCCCTTGACGTTCGACTTCCAAATCACTTTAAACTTTACATGCTGCCTCTAAACCATATTATAAGTAAATTTAGAACCTTATAAACTTAATAAATACATCTTAAGCTCTAGAAACCCTATCTCATTTTTGGTTCTTACATAGAAATAACCATATCCTCTTTAAGTCATTCTATACACTATCATACCATCATCAATATGACCATCTTATACTTATTTAGTAAAGTAGGAACAAGCAAACAACATCCCTAAGACTATACACAAAGCCATAGTCATAGTCTAAAATGATCTCCTAAATAATATTGATAGAAGAACATATATACTTTCACATTATTTATCATGTAGGTAGCTATTATCATACATCACATAATCAATTACAAAATTAATCGTAATACTTCAAGTAGTTTCCGTCAAGGTCATGTTTATCATAATACATAAAGTAACAACAGCAAGGCCACATCAATTGCAAGTAAAACACATAACACCACAACCATATGTGTACCATACCAATCACAAAATGATTGAAGTCTAATTAACATAAAAATAAGGGAATTAGGGAAGTGTACTACCTCTCCATCCTCAACACCTCAATTCGATGCTAAATCATCTAATTCAATAACATAAGGCCCTTACCAGTGTCCATGAACATCAATTCAATGTGAAAAACTATCGTACTAAATGAAACTAGGTCAATTCAATATAGATTCATCAATCTAATACAACCTAGATATCAATTCAATACAATTATTACATCATCAGATAGCCCATAGAAAACTACATTAGAATTCATAAGCATTAAGTCAATATTAAGTAACCCATAAAATAGTCAAAAACTAGGGTTCATCAATTAGTTTCGTTCATAGGTTAATTGAGTTAAAATCTATTTAATAACAATTCAATAAACATTCATTACTTAAAAACCTTCAACGCAAGAACGCATGGATAGATCATGAAATTGGACAATTGAACTTTGAAAACATTAGAAAACATCTTTGAAAGTTGGGCTCCTTGATGACTAGGGTTTCAAGGATCAAAACCATACTTTAATGAAGCTAATTCTTCAATTTGATGAAGAATCTCCACTCAATTCTCCATCCAAGCCCTTCCTTGAGTTTTGGCTCCAATGGAGCTGTAGGGAATTTCTAAGGGAATTTGGGTTTTGATTTTGAAGAATGAAATCTTCTGAGTGTTTTAGGATTATAATAATATTTAAAGTACCCAAAAGACCCTTTAGAAACCGCCCTCTTTCTTATTTGGGAATGGGGTGAATTTACACTTTCACCCTTGCAACTTACAGTGACTGCACGCAGGGATAGTCCTCACAGACGGAGGACCATCGACGGTCCGTTCTTTGACAAACGGACCATCCTGCTGGTCCCTGGTCTGGAACTGAGGCTTTTCATTGGTCTTTCCTCTCCCATTACTACATTTCAGTTGATGAGACACCACCAACGGGGCATCGACTGACCCACTAGGCGTCGATTGCCTTCTGTTAGTGGGCTGTCATGGTGAGTCTTGGGAACCAACTTGGGTCCATCCTCAAGGACCTTGGATGGTCCTTGTCGATATTTTCCTGGACATTTCCAAACCAAACATTCTCTTACATGAGTTTAGGACCTCTCATATGAATTTCATCAAAAACGAACATGTAAAACTTGACGAAACATGCTTAGACACACAAGGTCGTTTCAATGTAAAACTTTTGAACGTCATGAACATTCTAGGACGTTTGACATCCAATCTTCACGAAACATGACACAATTCCTATAAACACCATAATAACTAAAATAATTACATTATAACCTCATGAATCACATATAAATTCATAAAACCACATATGATGCACATAGGTGACTTAGTCGTCGATCGTCTTAGTCATCCCTTGACGTTTGACTTCCAATGTACCTAAACGCTTAGACACTTCCTCAATACAACTTTATAGACATATTAGGATCTTAGACAATCATAACAACCACGTTAGGCTCTAGTTCACCTAAGTCATTTTCGAGGTCTTACAACGGGGCCCTTGTGAATTCGTACGCAAGAGTTTCCTATGTAAATACAAACCTTAATACGTTTTAGACCTTCCACATTAGTTTCACCCAAACTAATACTCGCAACATGTCTAAACATGAAAGGCACACTCAAGATACACATGAACGTCTCAAGGTCTAACTTTCGAACGTCTGAGACGTTCTTCGATGTTTTACCTCAAAACTTCATGAAACTCCATACACTACTTATGAACATCATTATTAGTCATTTAAGGAACTCATAAGCTCATGACACACACATAAGCACATAATTGCACATAAGGCCTCTTAGGTGACTAGTCATCAAACTTATAAGTCGTCCCTTGACATTTGACTTCCAAATGACTTCAAATAAACCAAGCATACTTTAAAGCACTGTATTAACATGTTAAAAAGATTATATGAACAAGTGAGGCTATAGAAATTTTAACTCATCTTGGAGGTCTTATAGAAAAGGATCCAAAGAGTGAAAGAAACCATACCTTAAAGGTTATAAAGCCACGAAATTGGGTTGGAAAATTTAAGGCTTGATCTTCTTCTTGGAGCTCTAATGGTCTTCAATGGATGTTTGAAAGAAGATAGAATTTGTGAGAGATTAGAGTGATATTTTATTTCAACTGTTGAGACTTGATTTTTGTGCTAAAATTGACTTTAAAATTACCCTGATACCTTATATAGTCATCCATTAAATTACCCAAAGACCCCTCACTTAAATGGGTGTTTTCGTGAAGTCAAAATGCATAAAATACGACTTTTATGATTCTGGGACTTTGATGCGCATCGGTGAATTCCAGATTTATTTTTGAAAATTCAGGTTGAGGCAGTTGACCTCTGGTAGGACCGGCATCGCGGCCATGTTTGGGTCTCCCCGTGTTGGTTGCGCGCATGCTTATTTCGCATGCTTCTTGCCCAAGTTGGGGTCCTCCTCAAGGCCCTTTTCGGTTGTCCTTGGGATGTCGTGACTATACGTTTTGACCCTCTATGCTATATTTTACTTATTTAATGTCTTTTTTACAAGTTTTGGACTTCATATGACCCTCATAAACCTTCACAAAATATAGGGACGTTAACTAGTTCAATTTTGCTAGTTTCCGGATGTTAATGCCATTCTTTATTGATATGGCTCCAATACTTCTCAAATAAGTTATATAGACTTATTTGGGTCTAAAAAAATCTTTATTAAACATATTAGTCTCTAGTATAGGTAATGGAAATTATGGGGCGTTACAATATCTCCCCCTTAGGAACATTCATCCCCGAATAACACCTTAAACCTTCTATTGGAGATAAGAAAAAGACTCAAGACTAAAAGTCAACTAACCAGCAATATAATAATGAGTCACAACTCATAGAAGGAATTTTGAACTCCTTTCAGCATATAATAATAGAATTAACACAAGGTAACCTAATCAACAACTCATGACACATAAGAGGCACATCATTTACATCACATAAGGAGGAACTACCTTCTCCATTTCAATATGAGCTCAACATGAACAATTTCAAAGAGTTTACATGCTAATTTATTATCAATACAACATAAAAATATGACCAAAATACTTCATATGAAGAAATATAGCACACTACATATTAATGTTCAAGTTAATCATGAGAATCATATTTCACAAACTCAATTTAGGCATGAATTTCTACAAGAATATGCACATACTAGATAAACATAATAAGTTAAACATTATTCATATTACTCTTTTATGAGAAAGATACTGACCTCAACTTTGGATAGGAGTAGGGAGAAAAAGATGAGGATAGCGGGTCTTCATGTCGGCCTCGACCAACCATATTGCACCCTTAACAAGGTGGTTCCTCCATAGAACTTTTACAGAGCCAACCAACTTATTTCTCAATTTCTTAACCTAATGATACAAGATCTTAACCGGGACCTCGTCATAAGAAATGTCCTCTTTTACCCCTAAACCTTCAAGAGGAAGAATCAACACTAGATAACCTATACACTTCTTAAGCATAAACACATGGAACACTGGATGAATCTAAGCCAATTCAATTAGGAATTGTAACTCAATCCCCTTCCCCTAACCTTTTCAAAATCACATAAGGCCTACATCACGGGGACTAATCTTCCCCTTCTTTCCAAAACTCATTACCCCTTTCATGGGTGAAATTTTCAATTAGACCTTATCTCCTACTTCAAATTAAAGGTCCCTTTTTCTATTGTCAGAATAAGATTTTTGCCGACTACAACTCATCTTCAACCTCTCTCATATGAGTCAAACATTCTTTGTGGCATCATACTCTATTTCCGGACCAAGAAAAGCAAATTCACCCACTTCAAACCATCCAATTGGGGACCGACACCTCCTACCATAAAGGGTTTTAAAAAGTGTCATACCAATACTGGAATGGTAACTATTGTTGTAGGAGAATTCTATCAAAGGAATGTGATCATCACAACTTCCTTTGAAATCAATGATACAAGCCCTCAACATGTCTTCAAGAGTTTGGATGGTGCGCTTGTCCATCCGTTTTAGGGTGGAAATAGGGGCTAAGCTTAATTTGGGTACCAAGCGCACTTTGGAAAATCTCCAAACGTGGGAGGTAAATTGGGAACCTCTATACAAAATAATTGGCAAGGGGGCCCCATGCAACTTTACAATCTATCTAACATACAATCTTGCATACTCTTTTGTAGAGTAAGAAACTTTTACGGGAAGGAAATAGGCTGATTTGGTCAACCTATAAACTATGACCCAATTGGATCCATGTTTCCTACGTGTTCGAGGCAAACCTACCACAAAGTCAGTGTTGACATCTACCCACTTCCATGTTGGGATATCAAATTCTTGGTTTAGACCACCCTAACCTTTATTCTCGCCTTTGACTTGTTGGTAATTAGAGCACCTCGACACAAATTTAGCTACCTCTCTTGTCACTCCATTCCACCAATAGACATCAAACAAGTCATGATAAATTTTTGTGGACCCTGGATTGATGGATTATCGGGAGCCATGAGCCTCATTCATGATTTTATCCCATTAACCATCCACATCAGGCACACATAATCACCTTGGTACCTAAGTACCCCATCCTCCCCTTGGGAGAAATATCTATTATTCTTTTTAAGGACCGATTCTTTCAACTCCATCAATAGGGTATTAAGATGTTGATTGGACTTCAAATCAACCACTAGAGATGACTCAGAGTTATGATGCACCATGAAGCCACCCACTACCCTTTGAAGATTCTTTATGTCGGAAACCTAACATGGCAGACCTATGAACTCCTTCACCAATTATTTCATATCATCACCCATATGAGCCCCACTACCCATGGACACTCGGATTAGTGTATCGGCTACCCCATTGGCTTTGCCGAGATCATAAAGGACACACATGTCGTAATCCTTTACATATTCTAACCTTCTTTTTTTGTAGTAAATTCATGTATTTTTGGCTGAATACATATTGGAGACTCTTGTGATCGGTGAACACATCAATATGTACCCCATAGAGATAATGCCTCCAAATTTTTAGGGCAAACACAACCGCTCCAAGCTCAATATCATGGGTTGGATAATTTTTTTCATGTGGTTTGAGTTTTGTAAAGGCATACTCTATGACATTTCAATGTTGCATTAGCACACATCCTAGACCCACTCGGGAGGCATCACAATAAATTACAAAGCCTTCAGTACCCTCCGGTAAGGAATACTGGCACGGAGGTGTGTCTATCTTTAAATAATTGAAAACTCTTTTCATACGATTCGAACCATTCAAATTTGGACTACTTCTGGGTTAAGGCCGTTAATTGAGATGCAATAGACGAAAATCCATTAACAAACCTCCTACATTAACAAGCCAACCCTAGAAAACTAAATATCTCAATAGGAATCAAAGTTCTCGGCGAAATTTTGACCACTTCCATCTTCCTCGGATCAACCTATACCCCTTGACTGAAGACAGTATGCGCAGGAAATGCAACCGACCTCAACCAAAATTCACACTTGCTAAACTTAGCAAAAAGTTGTTTATCCTTGAGAACTTGGAAAAGTATCCTCAAATGTCTCATATGATCATTATCACTCCTAGAGTATATAAAATTGTCATCAATGAAGACAATCACAAACAAATCAATATACTTTTTAAAAACTTAATTCATAAGGTCCATGAATGTCGCTGAGGCATTTGTTAGACAAAATGACATCACTAGGAATTCAATGTGAACATATGTTTTTTGGAATGCCATTTTCGAAATATCAACCTCCGTTACTCTATGTTTAGTTTAACCCAACCACAAGTCAATCTTTTAAATGTAACTCGCTCCTTGGAGTTGATAAATCAGGTTATCAATCCTAGGGAGCGGGTACTTATTATTTATAGTGACTTTGTTTAATTGACGTTAGTCGATACACATTCTCAAAGACCCATCCTTCTACTGCAAAAATAATATTGGAGCACCCCATGGAGATATGCTTAGTTGAATGAAACCCTTATTTAGGAAATCCTTGAGTTGGGTCTTTAGTTCTTTGAACTTGGATGGGGCCATCCGATAAGATGGGATTGAAATAGGTTGTGTATCCGGAAATAAATCTATGCCAAAGTCAATCTCCGATTCGTATGGAATCCCAAAAAGATCATCGGCAAAGAACTCCAGAAATTCCCTCACTATGGGTATCGTCTCTATGGGAGGGACCTCGGATTTAATATCCCTAACTCTTACTATGTGGTAGAGACAACCCTTGGAAATTAATTTGCAAGCTTTTTGACATGAAATGATCTTACTCCATGGATTTGAGTTTCCACCCTTCCACTCAAAAATGGGTTCATTTGAAAATTGAAATTTTACTACCCTTGTCCTACAATCAATATAGGCAAAGCAATCATGCAACCAATTCATTCAAAATATGACATCAAAATCAAGCATATAAAGTTCTATCAAGTCAACTAATGTTACTCTATTGGGGAATGAAGTAGGACAACCTTTATATACTCTATTAACCACTACAGAATCACCCACCGGGGTAGAAAACGAAAAAGGTTCATCTAATATGTCGGGTAGTATCTCAAACTTCATGGCTACAACAGGGATCACAAATGACAATGTATCTCCCAGATCTAAAAAATCATACACATCAAAAGAAAATAATTGTAATATACAGGTACTACATCGGGTGAGCTCTCTTGATCACATGGAATTGGAGAGCATCAAAGTGATTCTTTTTAAGGGAATCTGGATTTGGGGCATTTTCTTGAGCTTGAGAATTTCCCCTTCCTTGATTCTTCATCATACGGCAATCTCTCTTCATTTGACCACTCTTTCCACAACCATAGCAGTTACCCACGCAAACTAGGCACTTACCATCATGTTTACTACCATATTTTGAACAAAGAGGCTTCACAATATAAGAACCACAACCTTTCCTCTCTTGGGGCTTGGGAGTAGACACCTTATTCTTGTTTACCCTTGGAGCATCAGAAGAGCCTTGTTTCAAAAACCTCCTTTTGAGCCTTGGGTTGTCATGCACCTAAAATTTAGTCTTGGAAGAATTCCCATCTTCGGTTCTTACCTTCTTCAAATACCTACCAACTTGCTCAAGCTTTGGCTCCTCAATTTGATTGGAATGAACCATGAGACAAGAGATGTCCATGAAAAGCATCAACATAGTCTATCTACATTAATTAACCACAAGGTTGGATATCCCCATAACAAAATTGTTCATCTTAGCTCTAGAATCTGCAACCATAGTAGGAGCATCCTTTGATGGTTGAATAAACTTAAGGCTATATTCTTTCACGCTCATACTACCTTGACGAATGTTGATATATTCTTGCATTTTCCTCTCCCTTAGTTCCAAGGGAAAGAACCTATCGTAGAAAGTCATTTTGAAAGACCCCCCAGCAATTTGGCCTTCCATAACCGGCCTCTCATCCTTCCATTACTAATACAAAACTTGAGGTACGTCTTTGAGTTGGTAGGCGGCTAGTTCCACCTTTTCTTGAGAAGACACACCCATAGCATCAAAACTTTGACCACTTCATCAATGAACCTTTGTGGGTCCTCCTCCACCTTAGAACCATAGAAAGTACGGGCATTCATTCTTCTTAAATCCCTAATCCTTGAAGCGGTGGTGTTAGCACTGGGGTTTACGTGTACCATTGCATCTTTAGTGACTTCGGTAGCTTACACTTAAGTCAAGATATGAATAGCCAACCTTATATTAACATTAGACATAGCCACTTCTCACTAGGAACTTGAGGGTTTTGAGGATCTTGAGGGGGAACAACCTCATCCAAAGTTTCCTTGTATTCATTGCCTATAATAACGATAAAAGGATTAGAATAAAGGAATAGATAGAGTTAAGACTCATAGGCACGCGTAAAAAATCACAAGAGAGTGAAAGTTCCTAAGCATCACATAGTCTCTCATTCATAAGTGTGGTGCGCTTCACACTTATGAATAAGATCCTACGTACACGTGGTTTAGTGAGAAATCACTCCTAAGATTTCTCAACCTCATGCTCTGATATCAAGTTTGTATCGATCAAAGTACACTATAGTCGTTACCAGTGTTGTTGTCCTTGAAGAGGACTAAGACAAGCGCTTCGCATACATCATAGCTCATCATAGGTTAAAATACGAAAAAATTAAAAACATTTCATTTTCTAGCTTACTTAGACTTCTCGCATAGACAACATTACCAACATTAGCAATTTAGTCTAACAGTTTGCCTCACATTAAACCATCTACAAGAGAATGAATCATAATAGTTTGGGCATAGCACTTAGTCTATCACAATATTTCATATAGGCTACAATGAAGTTTCAACATGAGAGTTGAATAATTGTCTCAAAACATAGACCAAACTAATAAGGATCCATGAGTGGCTCCAATTGACTTAGGAAAGATCCAAGTCTTCTTCTCAAATAGCAAAGAATCTCCTCAATGGCCTGAATCTAAAATGTTTAAGGAAAAGAGAGAAATATAGGTTTACAAATCACATATACTAAGTACGACTCCAATGCACAAAATTTATCAATGCATGACAAAAGGACATTTTGGACAAAATCATGCTTTCTATAAATTTGTCCCAAAATGAATATATAAGAAGCATAAAAATCAATTCAGCTCAATAGCAACCCAACATGTACATCACCCAAGCAATACTTGTGCAATGCCAAAGATAGAACCCCATAATCCAATGCTAAGTATAACATTAAGCAACCCACTTCATACTTATAACATATTCTCATAATTCATCGTAACATTGTTAATACATGAATACTACTCATAGCTTATCAATAAAATCATAACCATAGTCATAATCATAAAATAACACTAATAAAACCATCTCTTGGGATCCCACATATGCAATGAGAGAAGTCTTACACCCTCCCTCACTCTATGTAGTAGCCTTCAAGAAAACCCTAATAAGATTTCACATACTTCACTTGTTCATTTACTTTTACATTAGGGTGAGAGTTGCAATAACTTACATGAGACCATGTTACCTACACGAAATCTGGTGTTCTTTTCCCACACTGAAATGAGAGGATTAACACTTGCTTGAGGTGTAACCATTCGTATGTGGCTATCTATGTGGATCCATTAAGGTAGAGTCCTATATGGGCACCTAGTTAAGGGTCAAAGACATTTTTTCTAGAAACCTTGACTTACTAATGAGGAGGTTTCCATCTTATGAGAAAACCCATAACTTGGGAATTTAGACTTAATAATTTGAGGAAACCCATGTGGGAGGCCAAACATGCTAAACGTCAGACCTCCATCTCATTTACATGCACTTTCGGTTCTAAGAAAGTATCCCTTTTAGTAATAATATGATTTCATCATACAAGTTCACATTACTCTCTTCTATACACAAGTATTATCATGGCAAAGAGTAGGAATAGTGGTGATATTTGGTCAACGAGTTCATTCAAGGATGCTAAATATCCTTGTTTACATTCTTCTAGATTCAGGAAATCTTATCCTAAATGATGAGAAGGGCACTAACTCAAATTTCTATCTATGGCAGAGTTTTGATTACACGTAGCACATTTATCTGAATGAAGAATGATTGGTATTTACAAATAGGTCTAAATATACTATTTTGTTCGTAGAGGAACTCAGATGACCATTCCCTTAGAGAAGTAAGTATTTGGACCGGGCTCCATGATTATAAGGTCTAGGAAATACTTCTAAGGTGATCTATAGACTTCAGGTGCATTAATATTAGTATGTTATGGTTCCATAAGAATCAAGAAGACAGATCTACTATATCTACCATGGTTCCGATGTTGAACATAGAGAGTTCACTACCACAACCAAAATAGTCTAGATTTCTAGTGGGTGTGATACCAACTAAGTTTATTTTTAAGCAAGTCTGATTCTCGTAATGCAAACGAAATTCTATTTTCGTCTTTTGAAGCTCGTTAAGTTGACCTCTAATAAATTGAAGTACTAATGTAACAACACTAAAATGAACTATGTTTATGCATAAATTCACTACAGATTTAATGTCTTCTGGTTAGCTAAATAAGTGTGTATGTGAGTTTTGAAGTCAAATATCAAGGGAGGATCAAGACGTTCGACAACTAATCCTTATGTTCTTTAATGTGAATATGTGTGTGTCATGATTTAACGAGGTCCTTATGTTTTTAATAATATTTTTTAAAGTAAGCATGTTGAGTTTCGTATGTTTTGGAGGTCAAACGTCCAAGACGTTTGAAAGATAGCCTTTGGACATCCTTGTGAGTTTGGGTGTGTTTTAACATGTTTTACGTGTTCATTTGTGTTGTGTGTGATTGGAGATGTTCCTAAGACCTACAAGATCATGTTTATGGGACCAATGTTTGGGTACGACTCCACCTAGCAGCCACAAGGGGGTCCTAGACAAGGACCCAACTTGTGGTAAAAACTGCCCAAGGCTGTGTGACGCCCCTTCGAAGGGGGGTAATCTCTCCACACTTAGTGGTGGGATCTGAATCCCCCAATAATGGAACACTAAAAAAATCAAGGCCATAACAACACAACTCGTCGTCCAAATGATGGGGCGTAAATGGGCTCATTGATGGTATTCTACAAATTCTACTTGTTGCTGGGTGAACTTCGGGTATTTTGGGAAATTCACCCAAAGTCTAATGAAATAGGGGGTGGTTTACTTAGGTGTATTTGGGTAATTTATGAGTGTTCAAGTTATTAAACTCTCATTTACACCTTAACACATAGATCAGAACCCTTTTCCTCTAAAAGTTTCTCCAAACCCCTCAATGAGAGCTCAAGGTGAAGATGGAGCTTGATGATGGATCTTCAATGGATTTTCCTGCCTCAATTCTCTTTGGATTCCTCTAATATGGTATGTGAGTTCATCATCTAAGGCTTTCCATCACTTTAGAATCAATTTCAAACATGATTTCAAGATTTCAAAAAGATGAAAAAGTCCTATTGCGATTGTAAGTCATGGGTTCTAGCATGAAATGTTTCCTAGGTAATGTGGTTTAGTGATACATTGATCCTAAGGATAATTAATATCATGATCTAATACCAAGTTTGTACAACATAGAGAGTACACCCCAAATGCGACCGGCATTGTTGTCCTCTCAGAGGAATCACACAAGCCTTTAGCGTTCGTCATAACATGTCATCAGTTAAAATTTGCTGAAAAATTAAAAACATTTACATTCTATTTGAAGTATACTTATACTTCATACTTAACATTCATAATAACATACAATCTTCTAAAAACTTGTCTCACGTATATAAAACCATCTAAGGAGTACAAATCGGACTTAGCCAATAAATAGTAAATACGTCATATAGGCCTTAATACAAAAGAATACAAAGAACATAAGTGGAAATAGATTATTCTTAAAATCTACTACTGTCATCATAAGCTGGAATATGAAGGATAGCATCCCAAAACATGAAGACCTACCAATACTTGGAGAAAGAGTTCCAAGCTTCTTCAACCGACCTTCTTAATCTTCAATGTCGGACGCTACATTAGTAGTTAGATAAAGTAATGGGGTTAGTACGCCACATGTACTAAGTATGGGTATATGCACATAACATTTAAAGACATGCATGAAAAAAGGATCATCTATCATTTCAATAGAAAGCATGTTAAGTCATATGAATGTCTTCAACGCAAATACTATAGAACATATACAAGTTAAGGATTCCATCAACATAAAGTATGATCATAATCAAAAACCTGTTATCATAGAGTCATGTTAAATTTTCATATTCAATAGATCATATAAACATAATATAAAACAATTACCAATGATCGCATTCCCAACCTACAAGGGAAATGGTCATGTGAAGCCCCATAACCCCACACAACCAAGTAGATAAGATAGAAGACCATAAGTAAAGCTTTTCTCCATATAACTTGTAACATAAGTAGTCAACACCTTATAAAGCAATACATACCAATAACATGTTCATCAACGTAACCAACTTCAATAAGAGTAACAACGTATATCATAAGCATCATACCTTTAATTTTATCACATTATATAAGAAAAATCTCCTAGGACTTCCCTTATAGTCAACTTATGCAATGTCTAGGTAGATTCTCATACCCCTACCTATACTAAGTAGACTCATCAAGTCACCTAGTCAACGTCCATTTACTTGTCTTTCATTTTACATGAGAAAACATTCACCCTAACTAAAATTACGCCATGTGAGCAAAACATGGAATAGGGTATCATCAAACCACACACCGAAATAAGGTGGTCTATCGGCTAGAGTAGAACCAAACATGACATAAATTTCTAGGTGGATCCACTATCTAGTATCCTATGGTAGAGCATAGTTCAAGAATTAGGAGATATATTAAAGACCCGTAGTTCCAGATTTCATGGAAGAATCTATCTCATGAGATTCATTGTGAACCTACCTTCGAACTAGTGAAGGAACGCCTGTCATATCTGGTTCATCGGTGCTTAGCTTTAGTCCCTCTCTTGAGTTACCTTTCAGTTGACTTTTATCATAATCTTATCATAAGTCATAAAAGATTAACTCCTTGTGTAAACATGATCATGAGCTGTTTAGGATTAGATAATAATTTGCTTTCATTCTAACCCTTCGTTTGAGAGATTAACATAGCATAATCGTCTTGTGTAAAGCATACATGAGAATATTATGAACTTGCATTATCGTTTTCTTATCATGATCTTACAATAAAAATGTTCATAACCCAACATATATTCATGGAAACATCATACATAAATCAATAGTATTGTAATATTATTTATGGGCTAACATAACCAATATGGCGTAAGTACCACATTGGAAGACTTACCACTTGCTTCCAAGAACCTTATTCAAACTCTTAAGTTCAACTTACAACATTCATAACAATAAAAGAGTAAAACACTCAGTAGCGTAATCAAGAAAAACACTTCAAATCATATACAAGATCAATTCATAATGTATAATGAGGGAAACGGTCATTAAAGAGTTCATACAAGTCTTAGTTCCAATCCCAACGTTTACATGTTTTCAAGTAGTAGGTACAACCCATTTGACACAATCAATTAGATGAGAACATGGATCACACAAATTTCAAACATTATTAACCACATACTCATCAATTCGTGTGAAATCTACCAAAGAAAACACTTACTTTTCATCGAAAATTATAAATCCAGAATGAGGAAGAAAATCCGTTTTGTAGAGTCAAATCCCTAGTATTTGAATTTCTTGAAAACTTATCTTTGAAATAACCTCTTGGTGAAAGGAATTAGAAGAGTGAAAAACCAATACCTTAAACCCGAATAATCCACAAAATTTGATTGGAAACCTCAAAGCCTTCGTCTTCTTCCTTAGGCTCTTCTTGTTTATTAATGGATTTTGGAATAGAGAGTGTTTCTTGAGAGAATCAGTAATTGCATTTGAATCTGATTTGGACGTGTAAAAGTGGTCTAAAACTGACTTAGTTTCCATATATAGTCTTCAATTAAAATAACCAAAAGACCCTTCACTTAAATGGATCTTTTTACGAAGTTAAATTACCTAATAAAACAACTTTGACGATTTTGAGAAGTAGCTGCGCGTAGCGGGGCCAATTCAGGTTATTTTTAATGAATTTGGGGTCGATGTAGTGAGGTTCTTGTGAGATTCGCGTCGCAAGGATTCATCTCAATTTTTGAGGCAGTAGCCTGTGTGTAGTGTGTGATCCACACACATTATGCTCCAATCTAGTTCGCATAGGCTGCTTTAGCAGTCTGCCTACCCATGTTGGGGTCCTCCCCAAGGACCCTTAGGGTGGTACTTGGGGTGTCCTTATAGGACTTTGTACCCTTTGTACTACATACTACCTATCCAAGGTCTCTTTACAAGTTTTGGATTTCATTTGACACCTTGAAACCTTCACCGAACATAGGGACGTCAACTAGTTTGAATTAGCTAGTATTTGGGTGTCAAGGTCTTTCTTGTCATTTTGGATCTAACCTTTTCTAAATAAACTTATTATTATAGTATAAGTCTGGAAACATCATTTTAAACATTAATAAATAGATTGATCTGTACTCTAATTCATGGAATTTTTTGAGTGTTAGATCTAGGTATGGAGTTTGATTAATGAAATGGGAATAATCTTATATTAGGTATGCTAATGGATCTCTTTGGTGTGTGTGAAGGGATTGTATAGGCGGACACTTCATAACTCACTCAAGTGAGCCTTAGCATAACATTTGGTAGGAGGGATTCATGTTTATGTTCTTTGAAGTGTTCCTGATGTTCTCTTGTTATATGTGGATTATGTTTGAAGTTGGTGTGATAAAGGTTACTTGAATATGTTCTATATGTGATTGATGATTTTTTATATGTCTCTTAAACAATTTGGTGAAGGATTTATCATACTTTCATAAAATTCATGTTATTCACTAAATGTCCCTTTTTTAAATTTTTGCATGGCTTCCATACTTAGTGCATTCAATGTGCTAACCCCTTCATTTCCCTTTTTTACTAAAGTGTAGGGAGATTAGAGACTTTATATGCCATGGAAGACGTATAGGTTTCTAAGTGTTGGAGATGATGTTTTGGTGAGTTCTCATCGATTCGAGGACAATACCCATGTTTCTCATGTCTTGGTGTTTATTTTATGTCTTGTACTAGCTTAGTCCCAAATTTTGTATATTCCAAAGTATATATGTCTTAATAAAACATTGTAAAGACTTTATGTTTAAAGAAAGTCTTCCACTTGCGTATTGATGAAAGAGTCCTTGTGTTAAAAAAGTTTTAAATTCTTACTTCTTTTTGATAGTATATTGTGCTATGAATGGTATGAGTGGTTTAAGTTAGACTTTCGTAGTGTCATATGTTATGTGGTGACTCAAGAATTCTCTTACTTCAAGGGTATACTTGTGGGTCATTATAAAGTTGGTATTAGCGCATAAGGTTTAGGAGTGTGTTAGTTTGTCTCAAAAACCACATTCAATAGATTCTTGTTCATAGTGTGGAGAGCGCCACATGAATAGAAGGCTATTGGGTTCTAGGAAAAGTTTAAGTTTTTCATTCATCTAATCGTGTCTAAGAGTTTTGTATATGGTGTCTTTCCCTTTTATCGTTCTTTGATGGTCCCTAGAGTGTGACCTTTGCTAAGTTAGGGTGAAGAGAGAAGAAGATGAGGTGTTAAAGATTTTGTTGATAATTTTTCATTGGTTGAGTTGCCTTATGAAGAGGTGCATTTTTAAGAGAGGTGGTGAAAATGATGTTAGAAAGGTAAAGGAGTGATTGTTGAGATGGTTAGAAGTTGTTTAAATCTGACCTTAGAAAGGAAGGAGGTGAGGTTAGAAAGATGAAAGGTGAGTTTCTCCTTGATAGGGGATGTTATGGCTAGATGGTTACACCTTTGAGAGTCTTTGGTTTTCCAAGATGGACTAGATGTTGTTGTTTCAAGAGATCTAGTATATTGAAGTGTTTGTGAAAAGGTGTTAGTGAGGTTTAAGGTTCCGTGAGGGAGTTCCTTGTAGTATTTTAATGTTGACCTTAGATTAAGTTTCTCCTAAATAGGGGAGCATATTGAAGAGTACGGTTGTTGGAAGTGACATATCCTTATATTTTCCTTATATGCTTATTCGACCCTAAAAAAAAGATTTCCTAGTAACTTGGTTTATGTTGAAGTCTTTTATGAAAATGAGTTTCCAAACATTCTCCTTATGGTACGCATGATTCGAGTGAATCCTTGTTAAACGAGAAAATGAGTTCTCATGCATGGTATCTTCCTCATATTCATGTACATCAACTGTAAGTTGCTAATTGTTTCAAGAATATGAATAATGAGCATGTCTAAGTTGTTACATGAGAATGGTTTGTTGAGTATTTATAAGAAATTGCTTAAGTGTTGCGTTTGTTAAATTGTGAAGCATGTTCACTGTAATAAAATTGAAATGTTGCTTAAATTGTTCCTCCATGAGAATTGTTTATCATATGCGCAGAAATGATGTATTTGAGTATGGTGATACTTGGAGAAGGAAGTTCCTCCAATATCATTATAATTGGTAAAGAATGATCCATAAGGAGTTTATAGATGTAGTTATAATTCCTTGAGTTACATGAAGTGAATTGATATCTTTTTGTGGAGTGATGTTCGTCTTGACTATGTGTTTGGTTTATGAAGTTGAATGTTTGATAGTATGTTGTTTACTTTGGTCGTTATCCATTTAAGTGCTTAGGTATCATTCGAAGATGGATGTTCTTCGGTGGGAAAGAATGTAACGACCCTAAAATGAACTAGGCTTATCTAGAGCTTCACTACTGTTATAAAGGCTTATGAGTAGCTTAATAAGTGTGTATGTGAGTTTTGATGTTAATCCGGTTAAGTTAAAGTCAAACGTCAAGGGACGACCAAGACGTTAGACAACTAGTCCTTATGTGCTTGTATGTGCTTATGTATGGGTCATGAACTGATGAGGTCCTTATATCGTTAATAATGTAGTTTATAGGCATCATTTTGAGTTTGTTATGGTTTGGAGGTCAAACGTCCAAGAACATCCACGACGTTCGAAAGATAGCCTTTGGACGTCCTTGTCAATTTGGGTGTGTTTTAGTATATTTCACATGTTCTTTTTTGTTGAATTTGGTTGGACATGTTGCTAAGACCTAGAAGAGCATTTTTATGGTTACAACGTCCGGGTACGACTACACCTAGGACCCACAATGAGGTCCTAGAGGAGGACCCAACTTTGGTCAAAACTGCCCAAGGCGGTGTCCACTTACGATTGGCATCAACGCCCAGTAGATGGGGGTGGGGCGAAGTCGCTCCACACATATTTGTGGGAGATAAATCCCGCAAGAGTATCCTTTTGATCAAATCAATGACACACTATCAATGCTTGTCGTCCAAACGATGGGGCGTAGGTGGGCTCGTTGAATGTGTTCTTCAAAATCTGCCTGCCGCATGGGTGAACTTGGGTTGTTTTGAGAAATTCACACTAAGTCCTATAAAATAGAAGGACGGTTTATTTAGGTGTATTTGGATATTTTAAGAGTATTTAGGTAATTAAACTCTAACTTAGGCTCAAACACCTATATCAAAACCCTTTCCCTCCCAATGTTTCTCTAAAACCCTCAATGGGAGCTTAAGGTGAAAATGGAGATTGATGATGGATCATCAATGGTTTTGCAGCCTCAATTATCTTTTGATTCTTCTGATAAGGTGTGGGAGTTCTTCATATAAGGCTTCCTATCACCTTAGAGTCAATTTTAAAGATGATTTGAACTATTTTAAAAAGATGAAAAATTCCAATTTCTACTCTATGTCATGGGTTCTTGCATGAAACGTTTTCAAACCTTACAATATGATGTTATTTATTTATAATTGATGTTTTCCAATGAAATTATCCATGAACCCTTGAACTTCTGAAATCTTTATAATTTTCTTTAGCATGGGTGAATTGATTATGTCTAAATAGTAATGAATTCATGTGTAGATTGCTTAGGGCTATTTATTTATTTATAGATCATGATTGTATTGTTTATAGGCTGACTTAATTTGATTATATTAATGGTTGATATTTTTGGAATCATTGTATATTATGATTTT
>NC_028644.1:18591774-18595921 GCF_001406875.1 Solanum pennellii
TTTCTTTTTGGTATCATAAAGAAATATTGTTTTTCTCATGAGAAATAGACAATGGTTTTGTAGTATTTTTATGATGTCAACAAGGTATTTATTTTATTATGTACTTTATCATAAGAAAATTGGTCTTGAAAACTTTTTAGTCATTTAAATTCCTTAAATGTTTCCTCGTCGCCTACGAGAAATTTGTGAAACACGTTGTCGCATTAAATGGTATTAACCATATTTCCCATTTTGTGCCCATTTATATGGCTAACTGGGAACATGCTCAAACTATTCCAAGTGGGAGTTCTCAAGTTGAGCGAAGGGTCAAAGTAGGAGAGCAAGTCGTCGTAAGACATGTTTTCGAGGGCGTGAAGTCATACAGATTGAATCTATCAAGGAATGAAAGTGTCACATCCCGGGAGCACCCCCTAGATGTAATTAACGTCATCATCCTCGGAGAGGACTAAGACTAGCCTCTTAGCTTACATGATTAGATTCATAGGTTAAAATGCGGGAATTTTTCAACTTTTCATCTATCTATCATGAGGTTTACATAGATATCTCGCATAGACATAATATATTCATATCGAGTATACATAGACACATAGTCTAAGAAGACTACATAGTCTTCTACTTTTGTTGAACACACACACACACACACACACACACACACACACACACACACACACACACACACACACACACACACACACACACACATATATATATATATATGAATGTATGATATAACATAGTATTAAACGCATGTCTAATATCATAACCATCTAACAATAGTATAGCAATTGGGCATATCCTATACATAGTTGTAATAAAGCCACATATATGCTATAAAATCGTTAGTACTCAAATGAAAAGCATAGAACTACAAATCATATAATTAGAACAACATCAATAGCTTGATAGTGGCATTGCCTTCGGAAAGTGAGGACCTACCCAACTTGGAGAGTAAGAATTCCAAGTCTTCCTTCAAAGTCGTCTCAAAAGCCCTTCAACGACCGGAACCTAAAATGTTGGGGAAAGGGGAGAAAATGGGGTTAGCACATCACATGTAATAAGTATGAGACCATATGCACACACATCATAGAATCATGCTAAAAGGGGACATTTCATGAAAACATGCTAATTTACTTTGAAAAGCATTATGAACATTCATTAACCAATACAACTCATTAATGCATATTCAATAAGTCAAGACCATGATCATCACAAGACCAACCATACTAAATTTAGCCAAGTCAATCCTGCATACCAACATACTTGAACACATAACCAAGAAAACTATATCATCAGGTTATAACCTTAACAAGCATGAATAAGAGTTCATTACAACATAACCAAAGAAAAAAAATTATTCATGAACCCTCCTTTAGTCCACTAGTACAATGACTAAGCAAATCCCCATGACCTTACTCAATCAATTAAACCTAATAATGACGATAACCAATGTCCAACTTCACATATCATATCATTAAGAGTATAGAACCTAGCTCATAATTTAAAAATAAAAACCAAACCCTTGTTCATAAGAGTAACCAACATCACATAGTGTCATTAACACGTAAGATCATCATATACATATCATTTACAGTTATTATCATAAACATGCATAAAAACATCCTCCTAAGATTCCCTCCAAGGATAACAAGTGCAATGCATAGGTAGAGTCCCATACCCCTACCTAGACTAAGCTAAACCCTTAATCCTAGTTAGAGTTCATTCATTACTTCTTTTTACCTTTTCGGAACATCTTGTCTTAACTGACATACACCACATGAACTAATGTGGAATTCGGTTTCATGGAACCCTACACCGAAAGAAGGTGGACTACTTGCCAAGGTAGTACCAAAATATGATTATAGCAATGACGTAGATCCACTAGCTAGTATTCCTATGGGGGAAACATAGTTCAAGAACTAGGAGATAAGTTGGTACCCTCTTTACGCGCACACACTATAGTCTACTATCTCATGAGTACGTTAGTGATCCGACATTNTACATTCCCTATGTAGGAAGAGACACTCCTCACACTAGTTTTTTTTGTTCTAAGCTAGAGTCCCCTTTTGAAGTGTCTTTAATGACTTTATTAATCATCATAGCTTAATGTAGGTCATAGGGTAGCTCAAAAAGAATTGCACGAGTATTTTCCTTTCATTTAAATTCATACATGTGAGGTTAGCATGTTTACATAATCACATCATGATAAGGCACATTGGTATGTTATCACCAACTTTATAACATTTACATCTTAGCCAACATCTCAGAAACCATAGTTAAGATATTTAAATTCAACATCATACAAAGCCTATCAATCTTAATATAAGGAATACTTCAACACAACATCATCACTTCTTCAAAAGTAATCATATTCAATGTAAAGAGTTGAGATCATAAGACTTACCCCAACCTTCTTCACAAAAACATCATCATGGTCTTATATCAACCATTCTCAATTAAACTCAAAAATGGTTTTAATACTATCACACAATAGTAACCAACATAATAATAAAGTCTATTGAATCACTACACAACAATCCAGCACTAGTTCATATCTTAAAATTAGAGACTTAGGTCAAATTCATGATCTACTTGACAACCTAGGTCAATTACTCAAAAACAAGCATAATAGGTGAGTCGTACCCGAATTTTTCGACCCTAAACATGTTTATCTTGGTGTTAAATTTCTTTCCTATCATTTTTGACACAAAACATCACGTAAAACATACAAAGGCTCACTAGCAAACAAAAGAACTAGTTTCCAATCGTCTTGGTCCTTCTTTGACATTTGACTTCCAAACTGTACAAACTGACTTTAGTTGATAATATTCATCATTTTAAGACCTTATTAACTCATAAAACACATGATAGGCTCTATTTTAACCTAGATAATTTTGAGGGTTGTAACATTAGGTAACCCTAAGTGATTTGTAATCCAAGTAGGAACTTTCACTTGAAACTTGGTAAGTCTACGAATGTTTACCTTACTAACTCTTACCATTACCCTTGATTATTCATCGTGTAAATTGATTTGGGTATTCACCATCGCGTCAATCGAATAAAGTCAGACTATTAGATAGTACCAAATCTTCAACTAAATCTCTGTTTTTAAATATTTTTCTCATTCACTACCCCATTGGTAAGGCAAGTATGAAAAAGACGAATTCTAACATTGTAAAACGCTCAAAAGACTTTTAAATGTAAATATAAACAATATATTCTTAAACAGTATTCAAGAATTACTTAGTTATTAGTCATACATTTTTAATTGCTCATGGTTCCCATAACCCCATATGTAAATTTAGCTACTCATGTCACACCCCTTTTTGTGTGGCACTCGGTGGCGGAAGGAGTTCTCCAATTGAAGTGATAGTGTTGATTTAGAGATTATTTTGTTTTCTTCAGAGTCTCCACTTGGAATTGAGTTATGGTATTTCAAGTCACCGTTTTATTTTTATATCTAAGAAATAGGAGATGACTCTTTAATATGATTTTCAAATAATAAATTCGTGTAAGGAATTATAATTACCAAGGGGAATGTATTAGGCATCCCTCGAATTTCATGGTTCTACCACGTTTGCTTTTATTGACTTATACTTTAATTATTTATTATTATTAGGATATATTATTTTCAGACCGACTTACTCATATTTTTATTGTTGAACTAGTATTTGGTCTCAATGGAGATGCATAACTGCACTCTTGGTCTTTACATTTGAAGACAAAACTATTTTCCGTGTGGAGTTCCTCACACCTAATAATAGTCTATAAATATTACTTTAAATTAATAGAAGTTATTAATATTTTTTAAAAAGGTGTTTCACCACATTCTTGAATTTTTTATGTCTGAAATAGATGCATAAGCACATTATTAATCGATACAATATTTATTCATTTGCCTAAAACTCATCTAATGTAATAAGAAAAAATTAAATAAATAAAATAAATCTAAACTTTTAGGATATAATATAAATTTAGAATATCTTTGTATTGTTTTATTTTTATTCATATGAGGTAGAACTTTATTGTCACGACCCAAAACCGAGCCGCGACTGGCACCCACACTTACCCTCCTATGTGAGCGAACCAACCAATCTAAACCCTAACATTTCAATATAATATCAACAGAAAGTAATGCGGAAGACTTAAA
>NC_028644.1:18600429-18600910 GCF_001406875.1 Solanum pennellii
TTACTTCCAACCTCGTAAGATCATTAGCCAAAGTCTGAACCTCTCTAGCCAATGGGCGTCTAGAAGCTTGTAAGTGAGCTAGACTACCCATGCTCCCTGCTTTCTACTTAAGGCGTCTGCCACCACATTAGCCTTTCCTGGGTGATACAAGATGGTAATATCGTAGTCCTTCAGTAGTTCCATCCATCTCCTCTGTCTCAAATACAAATCTTTCTGAGTAAAGACATACTGTAGGCTACGATGATCCGTATAGACTTCACACTTAACCCCATATAGATAGTGCCTCCATTGCTTTAATGCGAACACTACCGCAGCCAACTCCAAATCGTGGGTCGGATAATTACGTTCATGCACCTTTAATTGCCTCGAAGCCTACGCAATTACGTTCTTCTCTTGCATTAGCACTGCACCCAAACCAAATAGGATGCATCACAATATACAATGAAGTTCTTACCCTCTACTGGCAAGGTAAGGATGGGTG
>NC_028644.1:18610910-18663092 GCF_001406875.1 Solanum pennellii
TCATGTAGGGTATTGAGAAGATTGAGTTTCTTTGAAGGGTAGAGTTTCCGAGAATTCCAAGAAGCGAAGATTTGTGAGACCTCATAGTATCCGAGGGTACCCCCACTATGTTGTCTTTATATTTTTCATTATGTGAGACTTTTATGGGATGTGATCCAAGAACCTTGTTATTCATGTTGTCAGAGATGGTTTTGATACATATGTTAGACACTTAATGAAATGAGTTGAGAAAAAAATTTAAATCCCTTCTACTTTTCGTATATATGCAATCATTGATGTCTAAGGGCTTTTACAAGACCTTCAAGAGGTCAAGTACACCGTGTTCCGACTTGAAGGATGCCCTAACTTCTAGGGTGTACTTTGGTTCTCTACACAAAATATCCCAAGATGCATATACAACTCTAAGTGAAACACATCAAAAATACTATGAACTCACGGTATATCAATAACCTCAACATAAACTTGTTGATTGTCCTCAAAAGACACACTAAGACTCTAAAAGAAACTCATGTAGACATGAACATACAAACTCAAGTAATCACATGGCTTTCTCAATCAAAACCATGATTTAGTGCAAATCATCTCATTTAGACTCAACAAGCTAACTCATGTGGATAAAAACATGACATAGACAGACCAATATATATCGCTACATACACTTTCAACAATCACCAAGGTACCAACTCTCCAATAATGTACTCAGTGACCTCACTTCAATGAAATCATTTTTCTAACAACAAATATGATTTTAAAGTTTAAGGATTCAGTCAACACTCACGCTTAGAAGTGAATTATCATACAATTAGTGCTCAATACCATATGTTTGATCTTACTTTCATTACATAGTCTCTCCAAACTAGTTATTAGGTGTCAAGACCATCAAATGAGTTTAGGTGTCTAAATCCACACTTGTGACAAAAAATGTTAATAACACATTAATTAAGTTATGTGAAGTGCTTACACTTGATTTGAAGTGGTTTCCAGGTCAAATATCTAAGAGCGTCCGAGAGGCTCGAAAGTTAGACCTTAGCCTTACTAATGTGTTCTAGTGTGGCTTGGTATGTTTTAAGTGTTTTTTCGGGTCTAAATTTATAGGGGATGTACATAAAATTTATACGAACGTATTTAGGTTCTAAACGTATGATCATGAATCCCCAAGGACCACCCAAGGGGTACATGAGGAGGACCCAAACACTGCCTTGGCAGTGTCAATCTACACCGAAGAACGACGCCCCGTACCTCCACCTACGCCTCATTAAGGTGGGACATTGCTACCACACTTTTTTGAGGGATCTTAAGCCCCCAAAATTCTGCCTTAATCACCAACTACAGAAGGACAGTACGGAAACATTGTTTGCACGATGGTCCATCAGTCTACACTTAGGTGGAACCTACAATTCTACTACAGCGTGCTGCCCACATAAGGGGTGAATGGAAAATTCACCCCACGTCCTAAATAGACCCTATTAATTTATTTTATCTATTTTAGGATATATTACGTTGGTTAAAAATATCAAAACCCAATTAGAATGCATTCTTAAAATTTCACCCTTCCATCTCAAAACAAATGCTCTCTAGAAACCTCTATTGGAGATGAAGCTCAATAACCGCTTGGTTGATGGATTTCCATGGATTCCTCATCAATATTTTGTGGTATTTTCATTTCATAAGGTATGTTATTTCTTCATCCTTAGTTATCCAATCATCCAAGGAGTTCCTTCCAATGTTTTCAACGAACTCATGATCAGATTGTCCATCTTTCAATCTTGCCATGAGTTCCTTCTCAAAACAGTTTCAAATGCATGATTATGATAAATTGATGATTTGATACTTTTTTTAATATGACTTTCACTCCAATTTCATGATTATTCCATGATACTCTTAAATTTCTATTTAGCCTATAAACTGGGTAATGTGAACTTGTTGAGATGATGATAGACTGTGATTTAGATTGTGTTAATGTATCTATAGCTACTGTTTTACTTATGGATTGCTTATTAATTATTTTTTATTGATCAGTGATGATCAAAGCATGGAGAATTGGTAAGATTTACCGATTCCTTCTACATTGTATAGAATTGGTAGTTGAATTGTCCTTGAATGGCATTGTGTGGCATGGTCCACTTATGGTGGCGGTGTTTACATTATTGTACATATTTGTGTGTTATGATCATAGATTTTAAGGAATTAAATTGAGATGATGATCTTATTTTTAGAAAGTTGATGGATGTAGCCTTGATTCTAATATCATGTTCTAAGTCAATTGATGTTATCTAAAGTATATGAATAATCTTCCACACTAGTAGCATGATCTAGCTGTATGGATGATGTTGTGTATATGTGGTAATGATGTTAGGGTTGGGGTAGTTTAAATAGATAATGGTGATGAATACTTTTATAGCATGACCCTTAATTATATGGACCCTATATGAATGTGTGATCAAATTATGTTAGAAGTTTTCTATTCTAATGTTTAATATGTATTTGTCTTCTCTAATGTAATGTGAGTGTGTGTAGTGTATAGTCATTAATACTCTATATGTGTGTATTAATTGAGACCTGAGGAATGTTGTAAATGTGTTGTGATCTTTATAGGGTGTCTTTCCCATTGTTATGTGTTAAGCTATTCTGTGATCATGTTGACCAATGTACACAGAACACTTCATCTATTTCTATGAATAGGATAGATTCATGATGATTGAGGAAAGTATAGTTATCCTGTGCATCATTACCTATTTCTTAGCATGTGAAGTATATAATGTATGAAGTTATGAACATTTGATATTAGAGGTGTTATGTGAAGGTAGATATCACATTGTATGCATACACAGATGACATAATTGTATGAATGTGTAAAAGGAAATTCTAACATGAAGTAAGGTCTATGATGAAAGGACATTCTAATATTAGAATCATTTGAGCTATATGATGTATGAAGGAGCAAACTTTTAAAGCGTCTTTATGAACTAATGCATTAAAGGATTAAATATATTTTAAAAGTGAGCTATGGCCTAGAACCGAGTGAACATGAAAAATTAGAGTGGAGGCTTCACATTAATAAATCCGGCTTCCCACAAGAGAACCTTCACGTTTAGCAAGCCCTAGTTCCCAACATAGATGTTGCCTCGTGAGAGGGAAACCACCTCGCTAGTAAGTCAAGGTTTCTAGAAGCAATCTCCACGTTCCATAACTACGTGATGTTGTAGGTTATAGCTTGTGGATACAACCTTGAAGTCTATGCATCATTGTTTACATCTTAAGCAAGTTTCAACCCTTCCTTTTCGGTGTGGGAGGAGAACACTGGATTCCATGTATCTAACATGGTCTATGTCGGTTATGACTATGTATCCCTAAAAAAGAAATAAACTAAAATAAGATTAAGGACTCTAATCATAACTCCTTGAGAAGTTTACTTAGTATAGGTAGGATTATGGACCCTACCCATGCATTGCACTAGTGAACTCGAAGAAAGGATAATATTAGTAAATATATGAAAGTACGACTTATGTTATGTATGTATGAATACAAGCTATGTGACTTTGCTATGTCAAGACATGAATTATGTTTATGTTTGTGAATTGAACTTATCTCTTCTAAATGAGTTTACTTAGTATATGTGACAGTATGGGACTCCATGTGTACATTAAGCTTGCAAAGGGGTTGTGAGGGCGGTTTACCTATGATATGTGCTAAATGAGTTATGACTAAGCTAGTAGTAAAGGAAAGAGTCCTGATATGATGATATGAAGTATGTGTGTTATGTCTAGTTATAAATGAAAGTGTTATGACTTGTTGAGTATGTTATGCCTTGTCTAGGGTGACTTCTTAGGTACACTTGGTTGAAGTAGTATGATGGGATGCTACCTACACATTGCACTAGTGTGACTTGAGGGTTGTATTAGGTAATGGTTATTATGTGAAGTTGATGTCTATGATGTTCTTATGACTCTTGTATATATGTGGTTGGGTAATGAAGCATAGTATGAAAGTCTATCTTAGGTACCTGATGTGGTAAATTGTACTAAGTACACTTGAAGGTTACTTAAGGAAATAAGTTCAAGTAAAATAGAAGTAATGTATTGTATGATAAATGGATTCGTGTGCTATTATGAGTAGTATCCATGTTTAAATGATGTATGTGAACTATATTGTGCTTGTATGTGCCTATGTTCATGAAAGTTTACTAAAAATACATGTTGCATGATTTCAAATTAAATGTCCTCTTTAAATGCATGTTTTTGCATGGTTTCCATACTTAGTGCATTATTGTACTAATACCATTCTTTTAATATTTTTACACAAAGTTTAGATGTTGATGTCTAGAGGATGTGTCCTAAGTTAAGAGCTTGGATAGATATTCCATGTTCTAATAAATGAACCCTTATGATTCAAGGGTTACCTATGTCAAGATAATCTTTAAGTTGATATAATAGATTAGACTTATATTTTATGTTGGTAAGGGCATTGTCCTATTCTATTCCATTCAGTTGTGTCTTAAGATGGAAAAAAGACTTCTAGTCTACTTATGTACTTATGATATTTAATATATATATATAAGAAGTTATGCTTCTAGACTACGATGTTCCATGAAAAGTTTTTAAAAAGTTTCCGTTATTTTTATTACGATTATGCAATGACAGATTTCTAAGGGGTGGAGTACGTCGGGTTACTTCTAGGGAGGGCTCCCTAGTCGTGATAAGCTTGGTATTAGAACATAAGGTTATATAAAATGGTTTTAGGGTCCAAAGTCTTTGTCACATCCCGAGAGTACACCCTAGAAGATATGGCACTCTCGAAGTGAAACATGACATACTTGACCTCTAGGAGGTCTTGTACAAGCCCTTAGACATCATTCATTGCATACATGTATGAAAAGTAGAGTGGAATTAAACTTTTCACACGAAATATATAAAAACATCTTTCATATAAAAACCATAGGAAAATACTAAGTCTCAACATATGCAAATCTTAGACTCAACAATATTTTGGAGACGACCCATAAAATTCAAAATATACAATTATTTAGTCTATTACAGTACCCAAATAATAGAAATCTAATGACGATTATGCCCTCGAGTCAAGTTAAGACATACTTCAATTTTGCTTCAATGATAACTAGATTCCAAGCTTGCTTCAACAACACCTCTCACCTGCTAACCACACCTTTAGATATAGACAAATGTATAAATTATTACAAACACATGTACTAAATATGGCTTAATGCATAAAATCATTAAAAATGGACATTTATGAAAAATATGATCTTTTTTATTAAAACATCACATTAAAAGTATAAGAACCACATTTAAGCACCAAAGATTACCATTAGAACACATTAACAATTATATTCAATATACAAGAACATCACAGTAAACCTACAGTAAGATTACAGTGACTTCACTCTAAGGTCACTGTAACTCCAAATAATATTCAAACTCCACATTATAGCGTCAAAGTGTATCAAAAAAACATAAACATGCGATCCTCCTACCCAATATGAATCAAAGGCTCACTTGAGTGAGTTATGAAGCCACATCCCATGCAATCTCTTCACACATACATAAGCGATTTTTTAGACTATCTTCATTCTCACTTCATACAATAACATATATAATATGACATTGTCCTCCACAAAGGTTATCAAAAGACTTACTTAATTAACTCAAGAAGAGAACACCCATACACCCTCTCCAATATTACCTGAATAATCCTTAAACTTCATAAGTTTAGATCATGTCTACTTTATCAAGAAACTTTCCTATATAGTGTCATTCTTAAGAGTTCCATAAGTAAGACATGAAAAAACCATCCTTTATGTCCCATTCACACATTAAAAAGGAAATTCTTAAACTACTATACATAGGTACTTATTTATTTATATGCTTTCTATCTTAAGTAATTATCTTCATTTGTTAATTTAAGAGACATTCAACATACAAGGACATTCAAGTAATGGTCTTGGAGAAGACCTAGGGACTAACTCACTAACATCTTCAAAGCCTAATTGTGCAATGTCTGGATAATTTCCCATCCACTTCAACTTCATAGAAATTCTCCAACACTAGTGCGTATCCCTCTTATGAGAATAATCAATAAGCGTCATATACCACGGTAGCTAGGCATAGAATCCAGAGTTATTACCTACTCCGATTGAGGGTGTTCTACTTGCCAATGGTAAAGCTTGGACACATCACATGTAGGCCAATGGTTAAGGAATATTGATTGTTTCTTTGTTCTTTATTCTCATAATTTAAATAGAGCTACTTCCCAAGCATACTCACTCGGCGCTAGCCTTTGTTCTCATAGAGTAGTTCACATAAAGGAGTANAGACATGAAAAAACCATCCTTTATGTCCCATTCACACATTAAAAAGGAAATTCTTAAACTACTATACATAGGTACTTATTTATTTATATGCTTTCTATCTTAAGTAATTATCTTCATTTGTTAATTTAAGAGACATTCAACATACGAGGACATTCAAGTAATGGTCTTGGAGAAGACCTAGGGACTAACTCACTAACATCTTCAAAGCCTAATTGTGCAATGTCTGGATAATTTCCCATCCACTTCAACTTCATAGAAATTCTCCAACACTAGTGCGTATCCCTCTTATGAGAATAATCAATAAGCGTCATATACCACGGTAGCTAGGCATAGAATCCAGAGTTATTACCTACTCCGATTGAGGGTGTTCTACTTGCCAATGGTAAAGCTTGGACACATCACATGTAGGCCAATGGTTAAGGAATATTGATTGTTTCTTTGTTCTTTATTCTCATAATTTAAATAGAGCTACTTCCCAAGCATACTCACTCGGCGCTAGCCTTTGTTCTCATAGAGTAGTTCACATAAAGGAGTACATGAAGAGGTTATATATTTAGTTCATAGCCCAATCACATTAAACCTTACCAAAGAGGTCCAGTAGGGTTGCAAGTCAATGGTCAAGGGGATAACTCAATAATTTTCCTAAGGATGATTTCATGCAATTCTAGCCAACCAACATTAAGTCCACGATTCACACAAGAAGGATGCCATTACGGCTTTCGACTACAAGGATATCATAACATTACATCTAGGATGAAGGTTCCGCATAAAAGACCTTCTTACCTATGTTAAAGGTCACATGTAAAGAACACATACAAGACTTACGAGCTTTAGCATACTATGTCAACAAGTCATATTCACAAGGATCTTTAGCATACTAAGTCAAGAAGTCATATTCACATTATACATATATCAAGTAAGGGACACAATTCTATAACAACAAGACACACACATACTCTTAACATACCATACACATAACATACTATTCTAGAGCACCTAGAGACAACCAAGTCAACTATAGGTCACGCTATATACTACTACACAACCATCAAGATAACCATCATAATACTCATATAACCAAGTAGGAAGAATCATTCATCGACCTAAGACTACACACATAAGGACATAGTCATAGTTTAACATGATCACCAAGTGTCAATATAAGAACACATACTTTCACCTTACTCACTATTTGATAGATATGATCATACTTCACATAAATCAACTACACAAACCAACATATTACATCAAGTAATGTCGACAAGGCCATGATTATCGTAATTCATAAAGTAACACCGATGAGGCCACTTTATTCACAAGTAAACCACATATCACCGCCACCATAAGTGGACCATACCAATCACACCATAATTCAAGACCTAGATTACATAATATAAAGAGAAATAGGGAAGCATATCACCAATCCACTCTCACCACTTCAATCCATAACTAAATTATCCAACCCAATACCCAAAAGGCCATTACCCATGACCATGATCACCAATTCAATTCAATAATTACAATAGACAATGAATAATATATCATACAACATGGATTGATGAATTAATGGAAGCATAGTAACAATTCTAACACGAGCCTATCATAATTCAATAGCCCTAATCAAACTACATAAGAATTCAATAGCATTAAGACATAATCAAGTCACCCACATAATAGTCAAAAACTAAGGTTCATGAATTACATGGGCTCGTAGAGTAATTATGTTAATGGTTCAAAAGATTATATGCAAGCACCCATTGATATATATCAAAATTGGACAAGTCTATCTTTGGAATACTTTGGAAAGCACTTCGAAGTTCTGCTTCTTGAAGAAAAGATTTTCAAGGATGACGACCATAACTCAATTTATTCTACACAACGAATTTGATGAATAATTGATGAAGAATCACCAACCAATCTTCAATTAAAGCTCAATCTTGACTTTTGACTTCAATGGAGTTCTATAGGGTTTCTTAGAGATTTTGTGTTTTGATTTGGAATAATGAATTAATTTAGGTGTGTATGACTTTTAAACCCACTTAAAATACCAAAAAAAACTATAAGGTAACCACCAAATCATTTATTTTGATGTGAGTGAATTTATCAATTCACCGCTACACTTAACAGTGAAGCAGGCGAAATCGCAGGCCTGATGTACCGTGATTTCACGCTACTTTTAATGCGTTTTCCTTATGTTTAGTGTGTGTATAAGGCCTTTTTGTATTGGTTTTAATGTAGTTTTCTCTTTTTTTAAAAAGGAAATCTATCCAGAAGGAGAACGTGGGAGTATTGTGCTTAAAATTGCAGAAGTGACGACCTACGGAGCCGTCGACGTCCCGTCTTGACCTTGATGGTCCGTAGGTGGCCACCATCGTACAGAGAAAAAGGCTGCTAAAGAATGTTGGGGAATTCAGACTAAGGGCCTGTTTGGATGGGCTTAATAAAAGCAGCTTTAAAAAAGTACTTTTGAAAGTGCTGAAACGTATTTTTAAAATAAGCAGTTATGCGTTTGGATAAAAGTGCTGACGTTGCTATGCCAAACGTGAAAAGGGAAAAATTGAAGAAAGAGATGTTAGGGTTATGTGGGTAATTTGGAGATTGTATAAAAATATTAAGGCAAAAAAATAAAAATGTGGTCAACTTAAAACAACTTATAAGCTATAAAAAAAAGCACCCCTACCCAGCTTTTAACTTTTGTCTTAAAATAAGTTTTTTTTAACTTAAAATAAGTTATTTTGAGTATTGCCAAACAGCTAAATAAGTCAATAACCAGCTTTTAAGTCAGTTTGACCAGCTTTTAAGCTGAGCCAAACAGGCTCTAAGTGTGGGGCTACGGAGGCTCTGGATTGACCGTCATTTCCATGACAGACCGTCCTGCTCATCCCTCAATCTTAACAGAAAGTAGCCCTAGTACCCATCTTCAAAATATTCTAAGTATGGAAGCATGGAAGCCATCGACGGACCGTCGTGCACACAACGAACTGTCATCCATGTCCATCGATGGTAACAAAAGGTTGGTGAAGAATGCAAGAGAAAAAGAAGTTATGGAACGACGGAGGGCCTCGACGGTTCGTCGGTCCAGTCATCGACTCAGGCGCATTTTTTGGGTAGATTTTTCCTAAATAGATTTCCTTATTTTGTCAGGACTCTATTATTATAAATACTTGTAAAACACTCGGTTTAGGGGTTAGACTCTTGAATATTTTCTAGTTTTATTGTTCTATGTATTGAACTTTTGGATTTTGCGCAAATTACTTTATTTTCCGCAATCGTTTGTAGCAAGTTTTTGATTAATTCAAGTAATTTTCAAGATTTTCTTAAATCTAATAAAAGTAAGTGTATGAATTCTTATCTAATTAATATGAATTGTGTGATAATTAACATGGGTAACTAAACTCCATAAGAAGGGTTGTGGGAACCATGGGTAAATAAATAGGTAAAACCTAACAAAAATAACAATTCTTGAATAGTGTCTTGCATGTATTGATAATTCTTTCATTTAGATGTCTTTTAAACGAGTACACACGTTAGAACTCGCCTTATTTCTACTTGCCAGACCAAGGAGGTATATAATAAGAAAAGAATTATCAACGTAGATTTAGTATTTACTATCTAATAGGCTAGTGTCGGTTGGTAAGATCTAACAACTAAGCCAAACACAGATTATGATGCTTAATATGAGGTAAACGTAAGGTTTAATAAAGCATACACACGTAGCCGAACCAAGGTGCGGAGTGAAATTCCCTAGTTGCCAGACCAAGAAATTAGTGATACATAACTTACCAGTTTGCATGTAAGATACTAGGAAAGGATTGTTATAGCTATAATTACCACGTTATGTACCTCTGGGGAACACTTAATCCCTAGTTACTTTAATTACTTGATAAATATAAAATCTTTGAACGTATTGCTTTTTTACTTTGAAATAGCTAATTACATTTATTGCTTAAAACACCCCTTTTTGTTACTTGTTTCTTGGAATGAACTTGACTAAATAGAAGTAATAATAGGTTAAAGTTATGTATAAATTATTTTCCTTATGGGATCGACCCCAACCTCATATTTGGGTTCTTTACTTGATACGACCGCTTATACTTCTTTTCGAAAAGTAAATTTGAGCATATCAAATTTTGGCGCCACTGCCGCGGAAAGTGGCTTTTAAATTAATTTTAAGCTTGTTACCAAAGTTTAGTCAACATTAACCTGATTTTACTTTTTCTCTTTTATTTTTTTTGTCTCTTGCAGATCTAACTTCCATGTATTCCAAGTATGTGAAGTACAGGAGAACCCATATTCTCACTCGACCCCGAACAGGAGCGTACACTACGCAGAATGAATCAAAATTTGGGTATTCTCGATGAAGATCACAACCCGAAACTTCCACCACTGGTTGATGCTCATGATTAATTTTCACCTGAAAATCATGGGGAACGTGAAATATGGAGGCAACCTCCCGCTCCACGCCCTCAAGAGTATTTTAAGGGATATGATATTATTACTGACTCTGACGGGCCACTTTTCTTGCCTCCCCTACCACACGACTATACTTTCGTTGTAACTAGTAGTCTGATGTAAATTCTCACCGCTAGAGGTTTGTTTTTAGGGCTTCCTTCTGAGGATCCACATGTTCATATCGCCAAGGTGAGGTCGATGTGTAAGAGTTATGTTGGGAGGCCTGATTTGAATATGAATGTAATGGGGTTGAGCGTTTTTCCTCTCTCAATGACGGTAAAGGCCACTATATGGTTTACCGAGCTCCCTTATAACTCAATCTACAATTGGAATCAATTAAGGGATGTGTTCTTAGCACGTTACTACCCGGTGTCTATGAAGATAAACCACAAAGATAGGGTGAAAACCTTTGTGGCACTACCGAGATAATTAGTCTCTAGTTCTTGGGATAGGTTCATCTCGTTCTTGAGAAGTGTCCCCAATCACCGCATCAAGGATGAGTCACTGAAAGAATAATTCTATCAGGGACAAAATGATAATAATAAATCAATACTGGATATGATTGTGGGTGGTTCTTATGGGGAGTGTCCTTATGTTGAGACTGTTGTGAAGTTGGAGAAAATCTTTTGAAATAATAAGGATAGGAGCACTACGAAGTTAGATACTAGGAGAAACACTTTTGCAGTGCAATCCGCACACAACCCAGCAACATATGAGATTCGTGAAGAAATGGCTCAAATGAGAACTGAGCTTGGGTTGGTGTTGAAACACGTCACTGGGGTGCAAAAAGGTAAATACGCTGAACAACTTGTATAAAACCCCACCGCCGACTGATGAGTATTACTATAAGGAGGACTATTATGCAGTAACTGAGCAAACGGGGGGAATCCGACCAAATGCCCAAGGCTACTATCAGAAGAATTGGCGCCACGGTCAAGGAAATCAAAGTCGAAACTATGGTAATTTTAACCGAGAGGGTCATTATGTCCGAGAAGGGAATTATAACCGCGACAACAACTTCAACGTGGGTAATTATTGTAACAGAAATTATAGGAGTGGTCCCTCTGTTCCACCTTAAAATCGTGAAGTTTCTCCTAGGGATGGTGGAGGTAGTACGGCGCGAGTTGAGGATATGTTGCAGAAAATTATAAGAAGGTTTGATGCTAGTGATGAGAACACTAAAGAGTTGAGGAGTGACTTAACGAGTATTGGGCAAAAATTTGATGCACATGCAATCTTGATCAAGCATCTTGAGTTGCAAATGGCCCAATTGTCTACTACTCTGAACCCACGCTAACCAGACACTCTTCCTTCAATACCGTCAAAAATCCGAAAAATGATGGACATTGTATGACAGTCACGACTCGAGGTGGTAAACAAACCATTGACCCACCGATGTCGTCTAGTGTAGAAAATGTGACAACAGGCAATAATGAGATAGTGAAGGTTAGTGGTAAGTTAGAAGACAAAATGGGGAAAGAAGCTGAGGTACCCCAAAAGGTGACCCCAAGCCTAGACCACCACCTCCATTCCCACAGAGGTTAGTGAAAAAGACCGAGGATGGTAAATACCGACGTTTTATTACTATGCTCAAATAGCTTTCATTCAATGTCCCTTTGATATTAGCTCTTGAACAAATGCCCGGTTATTCCAAGTTTATCAAAGATATAGTCACTAAGAAAAGATTGGTCAGTTTATAGGATGATGATAGAATGTAACATTGCAGTTCTATTGCTACAAGTTCTCTAGTGCAAAAGAAAGAAGATCCGCGTTCCTTCACTATTCCATATATCATAGAGTTATTACACTTTGTAAAAGCATTATGTGATCTTGGGGAAAGCATAAATCTCATGCCTATTTCTATTTACAAGAAGTTGGGTTTGGGTGACCCAAAGCCCACTGCGATGCGGCTAATGATGGCCGACCGAACGGTGAAGAGTCCTATTGGGATACTCCACGATGTGTTAGTAAAGGTGTAGTCATTCATATTTTTGGAAAATTTTGTGATTCTAGATTTTGATGTTGATTTTGAGGTGCTTATTATTCTTGTACGACCATTCCTTGCTACGAGTAGAGCCTTTGTTTATATGTAGAAAGGGAGATGAAATTTCAGTTGAATAATGAAGAAGTGACTTTCAATGTTTGTAGGTCCATGAGGCAGAGTGTGAGATCCAATCAGTATCTGCCATATCTTACAGGGTTGAAAAGTCATCTAAGGTACAAATAGAAGAGTATCTGGGTGTAGTAGCACTAGCGGCAGTGATCATGAATTTTGATAGTGATTGTATTGAAAAGTATGGATCATTGGTCGCGACACTTGATCGAGGTAATGTTCGGTTTAAACCAAAGAAGTTAGAGTTAGATATGAAGCATAGCGAATCTTTACCCGCAAAACCATCTATAGAGGAGGCTCCAAAAGTATGAATTAAGGCTCTACCACCTCATCTGAGGTATTTATTCTTTGGAAAACGTGACACTTTGCCGATAATTATTGCATCAGATTTGAATGTGCATAAAGTTGAGAGTTTGGCGGAGGTGTTAAAATGGATCAAAAGAGCTATTGGGTGGACTATTACAGACATTATTGGGATCCCTCTCGGGATTTGTTCACATAAAATCCAACTTATGCCCGATCATAAGCCAAGTATTGAGAAACAGAGACGTTTAAATTCACCTATGCAAGAGGTAGTGAAGAAGGAAATCATTAAATGGTTGGATGCTGGAGTGATATATTAAATCGCCGATCGTAGTTGGGTATGCCCTGTTCAGTGTGTACCTATGAAATGGGGAATGATTGTGGTCCCCAATGAGAAAAATGAGCTTGTTCTGATGAGGCCGGTGACTGGATGGAGGGTATGTATGGATTACCAGAAATTAAATGCATGGATCGAGAAGTACCATTTTCCGATGACTTTCATGGATCATATGTTAGATAGACTTTCAAGAAAGGGGTGGTACTGTTTTCTTGATGACTACTTGGGTTATAATCAGATTTGTATTGGACCGGGAGATCAATAAAAAAACACATTTACTTGTCCTTATGGGACCTCAGATTCTAAAGAATGTCGTTTGGGTTATGTCATGCACCAGCCACATTTCAGAGATGTATGATGTCCATATTCGCCGTTATGGTGGACACTATTGAGGTGTTTATGGATGATTTTTCAGTGGTTGGTGACATCCTTGAGCGGTGTTTGAATCATTTGTCCGAGGTTCTTAAGAGGTGTGAAGATTGCAACCTTGTGCTAAATTGGGAAAATATTCATTTCATGGTGAAAGAAGGTATTGTATTGGGTCATTGCAATTCAGAGAGAGGTATAGAGGTTGATCGAGCTAAAGTTGAGGTGATAGAGCGACTTCCTCCACCTAGCTCTGTAAAAAGGTGCGAAAAGTTTTCTTGGGCATGCAGGCTTTTACCGAAGGTTCATCAAGGATTTTTCAAAGATTTTACATCCTTTGTGCAAGTTGCTTGAGAAAGAGTTTAAGTTTAATTTTGATGAATCTTGTCTTAAGGCATTTGGTGAGTTGAAGGAAAAGTATGTGTCTCCACCCATCATCATTTCTCTGGATTGGAGCAAGCCTTTTGAGGTGATGTGTGATGCGAGTAGGCTGCTCTTGGTGTGGTATTGGGAAAAAGAAGGTACAAAATCCTTCATCCAATTTACAATGCTACTAATGCCCTTAGTGAAGCCAAAAAGAATGCACCGTGACTGAACAAGAGCTCCTTGTATAATGAATACTAATCATTCTTCTTTGAGATATTTGATGGCAAAGAAGGATGCAAAACTGAGGTTTATTCGTTCGGTATTACTATTGCAAGAATTTGACTTTGAGGTAAAAGATACAAAAGGGATCAATAATCAAGTTGCTGATCACTTGTCACGATTAGAAGATGAACAAAATGGGAGAGTTTGGTGAAAATTCTGAGATTGATGATACTTTCCCTGATGAGCATGTATTGGCTGCCTCTAAAGAGTTGATTCCATGGTTTGCAGATTTTGCAAATTATCTGGCTAGTAATACTCCAGAAAGTGGGGTTGAAAGAATAAAGAGAGAGAAAGAAGAAAAGAAAAGTGACTCAAGAAAAGTTGAAAGCAAAGTGAAATTTTTTTTAAAAATTTAAAAATACAAGAAAAGAGAAGAATCACGTACACCAAAGGAAAAAAAGGGAGAATAGCAAGGTGAAAGAAAATTGAGAAAAAGGAAGGAATAAAATGATAAAAAGGTAGGACGCTTAGCCGTTATGTCAAGGAGGGCAAAAAGTCACTAAAACATATCCAAATGTACCCTACCTAACCCTGAGCCTCAGTTACAAGCTAAGAAAGTCCTATTGTTATCCTAAGAGTGCATTAGGTAAACTAAAAGTAGTGAAAATTAGGACAAGCCTATGGAAACAAGTATAAATAAGATGAGACGTTGTTCAAAGAGTGAGTGCTAAAAAAAATCCTTATAATCAAATTGAAATCATTGTGTGAAAAATGAGGATATTTTTTTGAAGTAAGGACACTAGTTGCAATACCGGAAAATTGGTACCTTAGTGAGAGATCAAAGAGGATAGGTTTCGGTGTGTGGTGAGTTTGTGTCATGGTCTGATCCACAAGATCAAGCCTAATAGTAATAGCATGCATAAATCAATTTGAAAATAATAGGGATTGATAGCCAGATGATTTTAAAAAAAAAGCAAAAATAAGGATACTCTTGTACAAAGTTTTTGTTGTGAGTTATAGTGAGTCTCTTGAGGACAAAAAACGAATTTAAGTTGAGTGTGTTAATGTATCGTGGTTTCACGGTACTTTCAATGCTTTTTACTTAAGTTTGGTGTGTAACTAAGGCCTCTTTGTATTGGTTTTAATGTAGTTTTCTCTTTGTTTGCAGGAATCTGTCCAGAAGGAGAACTTGGGAGAATTATGCTGAAAATTGCAGAAGTGATGACCTACAGAGCCATCGATGGTCCATTGTGACCTCGACGGTCCGTAGGTGGCCACCGTCGTACGGAGAAAAAGGCTGCTAAAGAATGTTGGGGAATTGAGACTCAGTGTGGGGCTAAGGAGGCTCTTGATTGACCGTCATGGCCATGACGGACCGTCCTGCACATCCGTCAATGTTAACAGAAAGTAGCCCAATACCCTTCTTCAAAAGATTGTAAGTATGGAAGAACGGAAGCCATCGACGGACCTTCGTGAACACAACGGACTGTCATCCATGTCCGTCGATGGTAAAAGAAAATTTGTAGAGAAAGAAACATAAAAATAAATTACGTATGGAACGAAGGAGGGCCTCGACGGTCCGTCGTGACCTCGATGATATGTCGCTCCAGTCGTCGACTCAGATGCATTTTTTGGGAAGATTTTCCTTAAATAGATTTCGCTCTCTTTTTAGGACTCTATTATTATAAATACTTGTAAAAACCTCGTTTTTGGAGTTAGACTCTTGAATATTTTCTACTTTTATTGTTCTAAGTGTTGAATTTTGGGATTTTGTGCAAATTACTTTATTTTTCAGAATCGTTTGTTGCATGTTTTTGATTAATTCAAGTAATTTTCAGGATTTTCTTCAATCTCATCAAAGTAATTCATGAATTCTTATCTAATTAAAATGAATTCTGTGATTATCAACATGGGTAACTAAACTCCATAACTAGGGTTGTGGGAACCATGCGTTAATAACAAGGTAAAACCTAGCTAAAATAACAATTCTCGAATAGTGTCTTTCATGTATTGATAATCTTTCGTTTAGAAGTCTTTCTAATGAGTGCACGCGTTAGAACTAGCCTTATTTCTACATATCTGGACCAAGGAGGTACATAATAAGAAAACAATTATCAACCTACATTTAGTATATACTATCTAATAGGCTAGTGCCAGTTGGTGAGAAGTAACAACTAAACCTAACACCGATTATGATGCTTAATATGAGGTAAAAATAAGGTTTAGTAAAGCATATACACATAGCCAGACCAAGGTGCGGAGTGAAATTCCCTAATTTCCGGACCAAGGATTTAGGGATACATAACTTACCACTTTGCATGTAAGATACCAGGAAAGGATTATTATAGCTAGAATTACCGTGTTATGAACATGTAGGGAACACTTACGCCCTAGTTACTCTCATTACTTGATAAAAATCAAATCTTTGAACCTGTTACTTATTAACTTAGAAATAACTAATTACATTTATTGCTTAAAACCCCCATTTTTGTTATTTGTTTCTTGAAAAGGAATTGACTAAATAGAAGTAATAATAGGTTAAAGTTAAGTCTAAATCATTTTCCTCGTGGGATTGACCCCGACCTCATAGTTGAGTTCTTTACTGGATACGACCTCTTATACTTCTTTTCGAGAAGTAAATTTGAGCATATCAAGGCCACCATAGATGCCTCGTAGAAAAATCAACGGACCATGCTTCTATTATGTAGTTTGGTTCCAAGGCTGGCATTTGGAAGCCCAAGCTCCCAGGCCTTAATCCCCATCAACGCCCTCCACCTATGTGGCGTCGACCAGACTACTTGGCGTCGATTGCCTCCGTAGTTGGGGACTTTTTCTTGGACGTTTCCAACTCTAATATGTTCATATACAATTTTAGGACTTCTCACAATAATTTCATCCAAAACAAACTTGTAAAACCCGAATAAATATACTAAGATAGACAAGGTGTTTTCACGGAAAACCCTTCAAAAGTCATGGACGTTCTTGAATGTTTGACCTCAAAACTCATGAAACTTTAACCACTTCCTCCTAAACTTATAATAACCCACTTTAATACTTCAAAACATCAATACACAAGTGTTAGGATCTAGTTTCACCTAAATCATTTTAGAGGTGTTATAGTCTTATATCGCCACGTCTAGTAGAGTCTCGTTTATTGGTGGTGATTCCTGACACATCTATGAGCGAGAGGCTATAGATGATATAGTTTCACTTTCTTCACTATTCTAGTGTCGTGCCATAGAACTTAGCATGGTATGATTTTTTGTCCTGTAATCTCTACATGTGATTGCTTGGAAGGGATGCTGTCTCAAAGCTTGGGGGATTTGATGCTTACTTTGGTTTTGTTGTTTGATGAGTATATGTGAAGGTGAAAATTGTCATGTTTATGTCATGCCATTTATGTCTACATGTAATTTTTGAGAATTGAGATAATATGTTGAAAAACAATGATACGATATGGTTCTAGATTGGTAAGAGATGTTATAGTTGAATGGAGTTCGTTTAGAATGATAGGTTGTATATGTTTATGTATGATGATAGTTTAATGTTATGGTATAGGCTTGAAATGTTTCTGAGAAAAGTAGTAACTAGTGAAGGAATGATGGTACGTTGTTATTTGAGAAATGCCCCAGAGTTACTATTGTGTTTATTGTAGTCTTTGATGTAGACTTGATACGAAAAACGGAAGGTGTGTGTTAAAACTTCTAAGGTGGTTGTGAAGTATGCTAGATAATGGGAGGACTGTTATGACTAGTTAACTAGTTAGCTTGTCAACCGATTCTAAGAGTGGGGAAAAGGGGAGAAAGGTTTTTTTTCCATAAATTGGGATTATGTCATTGCCCTTAAATGACTTAGAGGGTAGTATGTACCCTTATCTCTTTAAGAGAAGTAGGAAATTGGTGTTGATCTACTTTGAGGATATGCTTAGGTTGTACCTAGGCATAGTTGGTTAGAAGTTTCTACTAAAGGTGATGACCCTTGTAGTCTTGAATCCGAAACTACTACCCTTGTTATGACTTGATAATAGAAGGCGATGAGATATGGAATTACCCTTGGTAATCAAGGTGTAGTTAAGGCCTCAAGTAGTTGGGCAGTATGACCTAACTTGATTGTTGTGAGTTCCTTTAGGTTAGAAACTCAGAGGAGAAATGGTTCTTCAGAGATACCTCTTGATCATTAAGTTAGTAAGCTCATGGGAATGTGATGAGGAGTGAAAAACCTCAAGGATGTCAAACCTTCTTATGGGAGGAGTATGTAGGTATGGTCTTGACTCTCCTTGACCTTGATCTTTAAGGTCATGAGGTGATGAATATGTGATTACGCTCACTCCAAGTGTGGGATAATTTCCTATATAATAAGGTTATGAATGCCCTTAATGTCCTTATCATGAGTTCCCTTGAACTTCCCTACGTTAAGAATTACTTGGAGTGATGATCATGGAGTGTAATAAGTAAGACACTCATTTGTGACCTCTTGAATTCCGCACCTAGTGGATTGTGAGTAATTAAATAAAGGGGAAATGGTTCCTTCTTGAGAGATGGAAGGATGTGAGTTTAAGAAAATTTAGCATGACCTTTACCCCAAGAAGGAGGATGTGTGCTTGACTAGAAGAATTGGTGATTCCATGTTCTCTTGAAGGAGATAAGTTTCACCTAAACGGGTTAACCCTATGTAGGGGATGATAACGTCAGTAGTAGGGTTGTAGAGATCCCTATCTTTTCCTTCTATTACTACTCAAGCTCTAATATAAAGAAGTTACTTACTAGCTTGTTTATGATGGGAGTCTTGCCTATAAGTATGAGATGCATGTTTTCTATATGTTATGCCTGTCTTAAATGAACATATGTTATGCATGTTATAAAAGGTCATTATTCGATGAAAAAGGAATTTTGATCAAATCACATGATTATCATTTTGTTGTGCCTCTTGATATGGTAAACGTGCGTTTAACATCGTGAGATGGCTAGATGAACATGCTTGATAACACTGTTAATGTGAGGGTATTTTGACCCAATAATGAGGTGTTGAGTTTTCTTTAAGAATGTAAGATTCCCTTTAAAAATGTGTGACTTTTATGTCTTAGAAAGTATTGTTCTTTGCTAACTCTTGAGAAATGATGGTATTTCTAGCAAATGTCATTAATGTGTGCCTAAGAATTCTAGTAACTTTCCAAAATGATGCATGTTTATGAAATCTAATGTCATGCAAGAAATTGAAATTGTGTGAAATGACTTCCTATTGTTTTTATGTGTGTGCTATGAGCTGTCATTTCTTACTTCATTAGGAAGAGAGTTTGAGCATGCTTTGATTTGGAGTAATGGAATCCTTCTTAAAAGGAACTAACCTTTGTGCATTGCTATTATGTGAAGTCTGTGATGCCATGTGTGTATGTTGTGACTAGGAGAAGGTAGTTCCTCCTTTAACATAAGTTGAACATGGTAATTTTATGTATGAACTTAATGGTATTATGTCTACGATATAAGATTGTAGTTGACTTACATGATTCATTATTTTTTTGTGCAACTAAGTGGATTGCTTAATTTTTGATGAGTTGAAGTGTTTATTTTGCTTATGCATGCAACAGAAATCCATTGTATGCCTAACTTTATGATGAAATAATGAGAATGCCTAAATGTTGGAGAATGTAGTTCCCTCAAATGTCAATGAGTATGATAAATCGTATAAGCACGGAAGAAAATGTACGAGTGATCCATGTTTCAGTATGTCGCTTTAGTTGCCTGATGGTATGAAGTTGGTGTTCCTTGTAAGATTTACGCATTGAATCTTATGTGATAGAATGTTATATGTTGTTAGCTTCTCTATGGTCCAATGAGTCCTTGAGTTTGTTTTAAAAATTTCCAAGTGTCATTCGAGGTAGAATGTTCCCATGTGGGGGATTTTGTCAAGCCCTCAAAATGATTTTAGGTTTCTAGATCCTCACTTGTTCCGAAAAAGGCTAATAACATGTTAAAAAAGTTATTTACAGTATGCATATTTTATTTGAAGTGGTTTGGAGATTAAACGTCCTACAATGTCTGACACGTTCGAAATTTAGACCTTAGATATAATGTGTTCTAGTATGCCTTGATATTTTTAAGTGTTGTTTGGGGTATTAATTTATAGGGAAGGTTCATAAAATGTATACGAATGTATTTATATTCGAAACGTACAAGAACAACTCCCCAAGGAACACCCAAGGGGTCCTTGAGGAGGACCCAAACACTACCTAGATATTGCCTTGGCAGTGTCAATCTACGCCCAAGAACAACGCCCCGTACCTCCACCTACGCCGTGTCAACGGTGGTCATTGCTCCATACTTAGTTGTAAGAGATTAATCCCCCAAAATGTAGTCTCCATCACCCTTTACGGAAGATTAGTATGACATCATCGTTCAAATGACGGTCCGTGAGTCTGCACGTAGGTTCCAGGTGGAACCTACAATTCTGTTGCAACGTGCAGTGCACTTTAGGGGAGAATGGGAAATTCACCCCACGTTCTGAATAAAACCTAATAAGTTATTGTTATATATTTTAGGGTGAATTAAGTTTGTTAAAAATATCAAAATCCCAGTTAGAATTCGTTCTTCAAATTTCACCCTTTCCTCTCAAAAAAGAATCCTCTCTAGAAACCTCCATTGGAGATGAAGATCAAGAACAACTTAGTTGATGGATTTTCATGGAGTATTCATAAAGATTTCGTGGTATTTCAAGTAACGAGGTATGTCAACCCTTCATCCTTAGTTATCCAATCATCAAGGGAGTTCCCTCATTTGTTTTCAAAGAGAATTCATGATAAAATTGTCCATCATTAAATCTAGTCATGTGTTCCTTCTCAAAACGATTTTATAAGCATGATTATGATAAATTGATGTTTAGCAACTGTTTTAATGTGAATTTCACATAATTTTTATGATGAATCCATGATCCACATAAATATTAACTTAGCCTATAAAATGGGTAATATGATCTTGTTGAGATGATGATAGATTGTGATTTAGATTATGTTAATGCATCTATAACTATGGTTTTCCTTATGGATATCTTATGAATTATTGGTAATTGATCAATGATTATCAAAGCATGCAGAATAGGTATGATTTCCGTATTTCTTTCTATTTTGTATAGAATTGGTTGTGAAATATGCCTTGAATGACATTGTGTGATATGGTCCACTTATGGTGGGTCTGTTTACATTATTCTACATGTTTATGTGTTATCATCATGGACATGAAGGAATTATATGCGAGATGAATTTATATCATAATCTCATGTTTAGGAAGTTTAAGGATGTAGCCTTGATTCTAATATCATGTTCTAAGTGAATTGATGTTATGTGAAGTATATGAATAGTCTTACACTCTAGTTGCATGATATAGGTGTGTCGATAATGTTGTGTATGTGACGATCTTGTTAGCGTTAGGGCTGGTATAGATGTATAATGGTGATGAATTCTATTATAGCATGACCTCTACTTATTTGGACACTATATGATTGTGTGATCAAAGTATGTTAGGAATCTTTTATACTATTGTTGAATATTTTCTTGTCTCCTATGATGTAATGTAACTCTGTGTATTCTATTGTCCTTAATACTCTATGAGTGTATGACTTACATTTTAGGAATTTTGTACTTGTGTTGTGATCTTTAAAGGGTGGCTTACTCAATGTTATGTGTTAAGCTATTAGGTAATCATGTTTACGAATGTACACACACACTTCATGCATGTCTATGAAAAGGATAGATTCATGATGATAAAGGAAATGATAGTTCTCCTATGCATCATTACCGATTTCGATGCATGTGAAGTATATGATGCATGAAGTTATGATTATGTGTTATAAGAGGTGTTATGTTAAGGTAGATCTCACATTGTATCCATACACACATGATGTGTGATTGCATGAATGTGTGAAAGGACATTCTCACATGAAGTAGGGTCTATGATGAAAGGAAATTCTCATCTTAGAATCCTTTTAGATATATGATGTATGAAGGAGCAAATTCCTAAAGCCTTCTTTATGAACTAATGCATTAAAGGCATAAATATATTTAAAAAGAGAGTTAAATCCAGCAATCGAGTGAAAATGAAAAAATGAGAGTGTGGGCTTCTCATTATTAACCCACAAGAGAACCTTCACGTTTAGCAAGTCCGGGTTCCTAACACATATTCTGTCTTATTAGATGGAAATCTCAACTCTAGTAAGTCAATGTTTCTAGAAGCAAACTGCATATTCCATAACTACGTTGCCCCATATTCGGCTTACCCACTTCAGGAGAAAAAGCCCCAACTCAATGAAATTATAATACAACAGAAGAAAAACCAACAACAAACCATGAATTCCCTTTCGGAATGACTACTGAATGCAATTAGTAGATGTCGTCCCATACCACCACCTATCCTAAGTAGTACACTCTTTTAGAAGACTTGGCAGCAAAACTCCTCTTTCGGAAGGTCCTACCTAGTGCAATCGATAGATAACATCCCATACCACCACCTACCCTAAGTAGTACGTTCTTTTAGGAGACTTAGTTCATTAAATACAAATAAGGCTCAACAAAACTCCACTGTCGGAATGCCTACCTAGTGTAATTGATAAATAGCGTCGTATTCCACTACCTATCCTAAGTAAAACACGCCTTTGGAAGACTTTGCACATTCATTTCTTTTGTGGGAGTTAACTTAACCGACATAGACCATGAGAACTAGACATGAGGGATCCTCACTTGCCTGGAATGAGTTCATTCTCTTAGCTTTTACTTGGCTTGCCTGATAGCTACACCTATGCGGACGAATATTTAAGAGATAAGGATATTGCTGCTAGGTAACTCCTTCTTAACTAACGAGGAGTACTCATCTCTAGAGATACATTAGAATACTACATCTCAACTCATGAAGTGTAACCACCTCTTATTCATATCCTCTCGATGCTAGGCCTGACTTCCCACGGATTCTAAACATTATAAACTATAGGTTAAGGATTACTAGTGAATACATCATCTCAACTCACGGAGGGAATTCATCATTCAATCTATCTTAGAAATCTCATAGGATGTAGTGGGGTTGCTACTAAACACTTCATATCTACTCACGAAGAGTGTTGATCCCAAAACTCCTGTTTGCACTTATCTTAACTTCATTTATTCATTCAAGAGTGAGTGTGTGTGTACATGTGATCACACCTTGCACATAAGCATCATTTCAGTTACATTTAAATTCTATACATGCTTAGACCCTCATTCATAATATCGCACACATTACATGCTTCACATAATCATATATGTCCTTTAGACATAATCATTAACATACTTCTCATAACAAGTTTCATAAAACAATTTACAAGAATAACTTCATTCAATTATACACTCTAGTCTACTTCACATAATAACTTCATAAGGCACATTTAACAAGAATTGAATTATTAACAACTTCAAATAACAAGCCTTAATAGCCGTATTAACAATAAACTAGTAACTTCACATTCATACAATTCAAGTAAACACCGCCACCAAGAAGGTGGACCATACCACTCAAGAGCATTTTATAACTAAAGCTTAATCAACATAACCAAGTTACCTTTTAATCCAAGATTCCATGAAATATATCGTTTTCTCAAATATTCATCATAAATTAGCCCTTAGGGCAGTAGCTAAAAATCAAAAACAACATAAGGAAACAAAAGTTCAACGATTACAAAACTAAGCTCATTTAACTAATTTCTTAAGACAACATTAGATGAAAAGATTTAACATGATTTAAATTATGTTTTAACCTTAAAATAATCAAATAACATAAGAAGCATCATCATTAAGTCATTCAAATTTTTTTCATGCAAGACCGATATTTAGATTTCAAGATAGAAGAAACTAGGATTGAAAACATTTTTTGAAATCTTTTAGAAAGAGGCTACTTGAATGGAAGAGAGTTCAAGGATATATAACATACCTCACATTGAAGTAAAACCCATGATTTTTTATGAATAAAAGACCACCAAAAGCCCTCCTTTTTCCTTCTTGACTTGTTGCCTCCATGGTGAGTTGAGAGAGTCTTCTAAGGCAGAGGGGTTTTGGGTTTTAGGAAATGGAGTTTAAAATTACATCTTAGCGTTTGAAACACATTAATATACCATAAAAAACATAAAAATAACGTCCTAGGGTCATAAAATACTTGGGGACAATTTATCAAACACCCCAAGAATTCACAGGAAAGGGACCAATTTTTGGGGCAGTCTCCACCAACAGTCCATTTATCCAAGGAAGGACTGTTGGTGGGATCTCATTGGTTGAGACTTATCTCAATTAGGAGCCTGGACATCCTGCCTTTCAGGTACAATCTAGTCCCATGGACCGTTGGTTGACCAACGGACCGTCCCTTGTGTGGTTTTTTGGTCACTATTTTGGCAGCTTGTTGCCAAGAGGTGAGGTCCTCTTCAAAGTCCCCTCCTGGGTCCGGCATGGATTCGTACCCAAACTTTAAACCCCTAAACATAGTCGTATAGGTCTTAGGAACATCTCACATCAATTTATATTAAAATGAACACGTAAAACTCACTCAAACACATCAAGACACACAAGCTCTATCTAAGGCACACATTCCGAACATCATGGACGTTCTGGGACGTTTGACCTCCAAACATAACCAAAATTCACACACTGTCTAATAACACTAATGTAATTTATTTAAACTTCATATTTACTCAAGAAACACTTACGAAGCTCTAGTTCATCTTAGTTTGTTTTAGGGCGTTACACTCACGAAGAGTGTTCACCTCAAAACTCCCCTTTTGACTCAACTTAGCTTCATACATTCATTTAAGTGTGTGTGTACATGTTATTAAGCCTTGCACATAAACATAATTTCGTTAAAATTAGATTCTATACATGCTTTAGACCTACATTCATCAATTAGGCATAATCTAATCCAAACATGCAATTCAAACTTCACAAACACTATACAAGACCTATATTCAATATCACTTCATTTCACATATTAGGCCTTCAAAGCCATACTCACAATAAATATTAAGTGATATCAAGTTCATAAAGTAAACAACGCCACCTAGAAGGTGGACCATACCACTCATGAGAATTTCATATCATAATTATCCCTTAGGACAGTAGCTAAACATCAATACCAGCATAAGGAAACAAAAGTTCAATGATTACTAAACTAAGCTTATTTAACCCATTTCTTAAGCCAACATTTGATGACAAGATTTAACATGATTTCATTGAATTTTTAACCTTAAAATCATCAAATAACATTAGAAACATCATAATTAAGTCATTAGAAACATTTTCATGCAAGGCCCATATTAATAGTTGAAGATAGAAGAAAGTAGGGTTTAAAACCCTTTTTGAATATCCATTAGAAGAGACACCTTGAATGGAAGAAAGTTCAAGTATGGATACCATACCTCAATGAGAAGAAAACCCACTAATATTTTTTGAAGAAACACGTCCAAACCATTCTTTTTTTGCTCTCCTTGAGACTTAGCTCCAATGGTGACTTTAAGAGAGTTTTCTTTAGAGAGGGATTTTGAATATTTGAAGTGAGGGGTCTTGTCTATGTCTAGGACTTGAAACTAATATAATATAAATTAAAAACCCTAAATATTATCCTAGGGTCCTAAAATACTTGAGGTTAATTGACACAAAACACCCCAAGCTGGCAGCAAACGTTCCACAACTTTAGAAGGTGCCAATCGACGACCCCAAGCTAGTGGGAGTCGTTTGATCGACGGCCGGTTCTTCTTGGGAGTCAATGGATTGAGAGACTGATTCATGGTGGTCTAGGATCACACTATGTATGGGACTGTTCCCCTCAAACGACGGAGTGTCGTAGAGACTACAAATAGTAGACTGTGGGTGTCGATTGCCTAGCTTTGGCAGCTAGGCACTACGTCCTGTGTCCTTTTCTAGTACCCTTAGTGTCTCCTATGTGGGGTCATACACGGAAATTAAACCCCTAAACATAGTCGTCTATGTCTTAGTAACAGCCCACATCAATTTCGTTTAAAATGAACACATAAAACTCACTCAAACACATCAAGACACACAAGCACGTTCTTGGACGTTTGACCTCAAAAGTTACTCAAAGTTCACACAATGCCTAATAACACTAATATAACTCATTTAAAAAAAAAAAATAACTTAAGAAACACACACGAGACTCTAGGTCACCTTAGTTCGTTTTGAAGCATTACATGATGACTTGTTTGATCTACTCCAAGGCGCAACCTACTTTTCTAATATTGATATGAGATCGGGGTATCACCAACTTAGTATGAGAGGTGAGGATATACAAAAAAATGGAATTTTGAATTATATATGTCACTATAAGTTCCTATTTATGTCCTTTGCTCTCACCAATGCCTTGTATCTTTTACGGACCTCATGAATAGGATGTTTTGAAGTTACCTAGATTCATATGTCATTATCTTCATTGATGAGATCCTTGTATATTCAAAAAATGAGGGTGAACACATGGACTATTTGGGGGTGGTATAACATATATTTAAGGACAACTAACTATTTCCAAGTATAGAAAATGTGAGTTTTGGTTGAGGTCGATTGCGTTTCTTGGTCAGATCATCTGTAGTGAGGGACTTGAGGTTGATGTAAGGAAAATCGAGGAAGTTAAGAGTTGTCCTAGACCATTGACTCCAACCGACATTAGGATTTTTGTGGGTCTAGTTTGATACTATAGGAGGTTTTTTTATGGTTTTGCGTAAATTGCTTCTCCTTGACTACCTTGACCTAAAAGAATGTGAAATTTGAGTGGTGGAGGCATGTGAAAGAAGCATCCAAATTTTGAAAGATAGGATTAATTCTGCTCAGGTGTTGACTTTACCGGAAGGTACCAAGGGCTTTGTGGTATATTGTTATGTATCCCAAGTGGGCTTCGAGTGTGTTGTTATGCAACATGGGAAGGTAATATCTTATGCCTCTTGACAACTTAAGGTGCACGAGAAGAATTATCCAACTCATCATCTTAAGTTAGCAGCCGTGGTGTTTGCCTTAAAAATATTTAGGCATTACCTTTATGGGGTTCATGTTAATGTGTATGCTGACCATAAGATTCTTCAATATATGTTTACTCAAAATGAGTTAAATGTCCGACAAAAAAGATAGGTGGAATTCTTGAAAGATTACGACAAGAATGTTCTCTACCACCCTGGCAAGGCAAATATGGTTCCAGATTCTCTATGTTGTATGACCATGGGTAGTGTGTCTCATGTATAAGAAACCAAAAATACCTAGTGAAAGATGGTAATAGGTTGGCTCGGTTGAGTGATAAATTTGAAGACTCTCCAAATGGCGGTTTTATGGTCCTTCATAACACCAAATCATCTTTCGTTGTTGAGGTGAAGTCAAAACAACACCTTGATACATAATTTATGAAGTTTAAGGAATCAATTATTGGTAAGATTAATTAGTCATAATCCTCAGGGGTATAGTGTTTTGAGGTATCAAGAGAGGTTAAGTGTGCCCAATGTTGACGACTTGAGAAACCGGATTCTTGAGGAAGCTCATGGTTCTCATTATTCTATTTATCCATGTCCTTTTATGATGTATCATGACCTTCGAGAAGTGTTTATGTGGGATGTCTTAAAAAAGAACAACGGAATTGGTTACAAGGTGTCAAAATTGTCAACATTTGAAAGGAGAGCACCAAAAATCGGGTGGCTTTCCCTAGGAAATTCAACTTCCCACTTGGAAGTGGGAAGATATTAATATCTATTTGTAGTGGGTTAGCCTCGTACAAGAATGCAAAATGACTCTCGATGGGTGGTGGTGGATAGAGTGACAATGTCCGCAGATTTTATTCCTGCGAAATCCACTTCTGCGGCAGAGGATTATGAAAGGATGTTCATTGATGAGATCTTGTGTCTTCATGGTATTCCATAATCAAACATATCGGATAGGGGTGCACAATTAACATCTAGGTTTTGGATATTATTCAAAAAAGGGTTAGGTACAATGGTGAAGTTAAGCACCGATTTCATCCCCAAATGGATGGTCTAGTGGAGAGTACTAGTCAAGCGTGTGATGATATTCTTAGAGCTTATGCAATTGATTTCAAGGGAAATTGGGATGACCACTTGCCTATGGTTGAGTTTTCTAATAACAATAGTTAACATTAGACTATATCCATGGCTCCTTTTGAGGCCTTGTATGTCAGGAGATGTAATTCTCCGATTGGGTGGTTTGAAGTCAGTGAGTCTTCACTCTTTGGTCCAGAATTGATCAATAAAATTTTGGAGAAATTTTATATGATTAGGAACCGATTGAAAACAGCCTATAGCCGGCAAAAGTCTAATGCCGACAATAGGAGGAGGGACTAAGAATTTGAAGAGGGTGATAAGGTATATCTAAAAATGAAACTGTGGGTTAGATTTGGTAAGAAAGGGATATTTAGTCCTAGTTATGTGAGTCCCTATGAAATCTTGCAAAGGTTTGCAAGATTGAATATGACTTGAGATTACCTACTGAACTAGCTTCGGTTTTTCCACTGCTCCATGTCTCATGCTCAAGAAGTGCATCGGTTATCCCTAGTCCATTCGTCCTATTGAGGGTTTAGTTGTGGAGGAGAACCTCTCCTATGAAGAGGTTCTGGTGTAAATCCTTGATCTGATGTGAAGATATTAAGGAACAAAGAGGTGGCCTCCGTAAAAGTCCTATGGAGGAATCACATAGTTAGGGAGCAACATGAGAGGCTGAGGACAACGTGAAGTCTCGTTATCTCATCTCTTTGTTGATTAAGGTTAGTTGTTCCTATTAATAATGAAAATAACGAATAAATTGAATTTGACTTGTTTTGCAAAGATAAGTATATAAATGATAAAGGTCTTTGCTAAAATGAGTTTTCATTAAAAAAGCTCTTTTACTTAATTTTCACTCATTTGATGTATTTTGATATGTTGTTGACTTTATGAAAGTATATTGAGCATGTTGATGTGTTTTAAAATTATATTTGGCATAAGTGACTCTATATGTTATATTGAGCTCATGTTGTTGTTTAGGAGGAAATTCCTTATGTGGTAATTGTCACAACCTGTAACCACACCCTAGAAGTTAGGGGTACCCTCGAATTGCAATCGGCGTACTTGACCTCTCGAAGGTCTCATAAAAGCCCTTACATATCGTTCATCGCATATACATAATGAAAAGTAGTGCGGAATTAAAAATTTTCACATAACAGCGCCACCATAAGTGGACCATACCAATCACAACATAATTGAAATATAAATAACATTAAAATAAATAAAATAGGGCATCGTACCACCACTCCATCCTCAACACCTCAATTTGATGGTAAATCATCCAATACAATACTATAAGGCCCTTGCCAATATCCATTACAATTAATTCAACATAAAAAACAATAATAAACAATGAAATAGGTCAATTAAATGTAAATTTATCAATCTAATACAACCTAGATATCAATTGAATACACTAATTTCATCATCAGATAGCCCATAGAAATTTACACCATAATTCACCAACATTAGGTCATATCAAGTAACCTATAACTTAGTCAAAAACTAGGGCTCGTCCAATTAATGGATTCATAGGTTATTTAGGTTAAAATCATCAATACCATAACCAATTAAATCCATAATAAATGTTAAAAAACAAATTATGCATGAACCCATGGTAAAATCATGAAATTGGTCAATTCAACTTGAAAACTTTAGAAAACATCTTTGAAAGTTGGGATCCTTGATGAAGAGAGCTTCAAGGATCAAAACCATTCCTCAATGAAGCTAATTCTTCAATTTGATTATCAATGTCCACTCAATTCAACAATCTAAAGTCTTCCTTTTCTTTGGACTTCAATGGAGTGTTAGGGAATATCTAAGGGATTTTGGGGTTTTGATTTAAAAGAATGAAGTCTTTCATGTTTTAAAGACTTATATACATATTGAAAATACCCAAAAGACTCTTCCAAACCTCCTATTTGGAAGTGGAGTGAATTTACCAGTTCACCTCTCACTTGGCAGTGAACTGCACACATCACCAACGGTTGGCAGTCGACGGACCGTTTGTCCACAAACGGACCGTCCTGTCCTTCGGTTGTTTGGTTCAGAGACTCAACAACGGTATCCTATCTCCCAATAACAATTAAAAACTTACGAGACCCTACCAACGGGGCATCAATTGAACCAGTGTCCGTCGACTGCCTCTGCGATTTTGGCTTTCTTAGGCAGCCTTGGCACCTATTTTGGGTCGTTCCTCAAGGACCCTTGGTATGTCCTTAGGGCTGTTTCATGGATGTTTCCAACCCAAAATATAACCTTACACAAGTTTATCACTTCTCACATTAATATCATTATTAAATAAAACGTAAAAGTTTATGAAACATGCTTAGACATACAAGGTCATTTCAAGGCACATCTTTCGAACGTCATACATGTTCTTGGACGTTTAACCTCCAAACTTCACGAAACTCGACACACTGCATATATATGCTATAATAACTCATGAATCACTCATAAACACATAGAACCACATATGAGGCACATATGTGACTTAGCCGTCGAACGTCTTGATCGTCTCTTGACGTTTAACTTCCGATGCACCTAAAATCTTAGACACTGCTTCATTAACACATAATAGAACTATTTAGTACTTCAAAAAATCATAACCAACATGTTATAGTCTTGTTAACCTAAGTCATTTTTTTGGGGTGTTACAGTCATGTTTATCTCTTATATGAAGTAATAGATGTTTTGAGTTACATTGTGTAAATGTCATTTTGTTATGTTGATTGACTTGTAACTCATGTTTTTTTTTGTTGGTACGCTAGTATAAGTCTATCCTTTTCAACAAAAAAGATTTTAGTGTCATTCAGGGACGAATGTTCTTAAGGGGGGATATGTAACACTTCGAAGGTCCTTGAAGTAATATAGATACTCACATGATAAAATAAACCTTAAAAACTTTTTATTATCCTAAAATAATGTTTATAAAACATTTAGGAAGTTTTGGAGTCAAGGTGTCAAAAACGTCCATGACGTTCGAAAGATAGTGTAATGGAACTAGTAAAACGTCCGTAGGTCTCATGAAGATTTGGAGGTATTATATGAAATCTAAAAATTGTATAAAGAGTTTAAATAGGTAAAACAATGTATGTAGGGTGAAAAAGTCCAGGTCCTCCCCCCATGGATTGCCCTAGGGATCCATGAAGGGACCCCAAACTTAGCCAACAAGCTGCCAAAAAAGCAGCGAAATTTAACTGTGCTAAAATAGGTCTCTGTTGCGGACTTGGTGAGCCTTTGGCTAAAAATAATTTCTGCATCGCGGTCATGTCACATGCTCTATGTTTCAAAAATTAATTTAGAAAATCTTGAGGGATAAGCTCCGTGTCGCGGACTTGTTCCCTGACGAAAATCTGAAATTCGGAATTCAAGTTTGACTCATTAAAGGGTCACCTTCAGTGAGGGGTCTTTTTGGTATTTAATGAGGGGACTATATATTGATTTTCATTCAGTTTTCCATCACATTTACTAACTCAAATCAAAATCCTCAGATCAAAATGCAAAAGCTCTGACCTCTCTCTATTTTCTCTCTCTATTCAGCCTCCACTGAATAAAGAAGAAAGCTTGAAGAAGAAGACCAATTTATCTTGGATTTTGCTTGAATTTAATTGACTATGTTTAATTAAGGTATTTTGTCTTCACTCTTGGGATTCCTTTCCCCAAGAGATTCTTTTGAAGTTGTTTTCTAAGTCACCCAATTCGAAGGGTTTTCTTCTACAAATGGGTTTTCCTCTAAACATGAAATTGGTGGTTGATTAGGTATAATTGTTATTACCCATTGCTAATTAAGTGTACATTGTTTATTAATTGATGATACTTAATGGAATTTTGTGTAGATCATGTCATTTCCCCAAATTCCCCCAAATGCTTCATGTTACTTATGAATTGATGGTAATGATGTATTGATCGTTAGAGTTGTTTTATCTATTCTAATTCATTCATTGAAATGTGTTGTTGGGATTTGATATATTTCTTTTAAATTCATGATGAACCCTATTTCCGTAACCCTAGGTTATGAATTGATGATTGAATTGGTTAGTGATGATTCAATTGACTTAGTTCTTGTGTTAATTATTATTCTATGATTTTAGTACACTTATTATTGGATTGAATAGGTTGGTTTATGGTAAAACCATGGATTATGACTTTGGAAGGAGATTTGGTAAGTCTTTGTGATCTCAAACCTTTAGTTCAATTATGATTGCTTGTACATGGTGATGAAGTTCAGTTGAAGTATATCTTGTGATTAAATTAATTAGTTGTGGTATGATGATGTAATTCAAATTTCTTTAATATGTGATTGTGAGATTATCCTTAAGATTTAATGATATTAACTTTGTTATGAATTGCCTGTGTGCCTTATGATGACGTAATGATGATAATTTGCGAATCTAACATATGAGGGTTGTATGAAAGGAGGTTGTCATGCAATTCCTATTGAGATAATAACTATGAAAATAGAAGTAGTAGTCTCCTATGACCTAAACTATGTTATGATTGTTATAGAAAGACATTTCAAAAGGGACTTTAGCTTAGCACCGAGTGAACTAGTAGTGAGGAGTATCCCTTCCCAAGTAAGGAGGGTAGGTTCACTATTGTACCCATAATATTGGAGACTATAATGCATGGTGCATAAAGAGGGTCCCAAATGTATCTCCTAAATCTTGAACTATGTTTCCCCATAGGAATACGAGCTAGTGGATGCACTTAGATGTTATGTTCATGTATTGGTACTACCTTGGCAAGTAGTCCACCTTCTGTAGGTGTAGGATTATATGACACTAGATTTAAGAGTAGATCATGTGGTCAATGTAGGTTAAGGCAAGATGTTCGCGAAAGCAAAATGAATGAATAAATAAAGATGGATATTGACAAGGATGACTTGAGGGGTCTACTTACTATAGGTAGGGGTATACGACTCTGCCTAGACATTGAACAAGTAAACTCTAAAGGTAGTCTTAGGAGATGGTCTAACATATTATGATGTCATGTATTATGAAATGTTTGCTTTATACGATGATACTCTTATATGATGTTGACTATGTAAATGAATATGTTATAAGTCTATGTTGTTATATGTGGTGATGACTACCTATGCAGATATGTTGTAGGAAGAAAAACATTACTTATGAACTCCTATCCTGTTTACTTGGTTATCTGGGGTTATGGGGCTTTACATGAGTATTGACCTTGTAAGATTGGGTTGAGATTGTTGGTAAGGGTTTTGTCTACTTATGTTTATATGAACTTTTGTAAAGGAAATGTTGATATAACTTTATGTTTATGTTGCCTTTAGTTATGAACATGTCTTATTTTGTTGTGATCCTTATCTTGTATGTGCATTAAGGCATTCTAAATGACTTAGCATGTATTCTAAATAAATGGTCTCTTTCATGCATATCTTCAATTGTTTTGTGTGCATATACCCATACATAGTACAAGAGGTGTACTAACCCCTATTTCTCCCTTTTCGCCAAACATTTTAGGTTCCGTTCCTTGAAGGGTTCACGGCCAATTTACAAGAAGGCTAGGATCATTTCTCTATGTATGGGTATGCAACGAAGATCCGAGGATGGTGCCTTTTCCTATTCTACCTATGTGAATTGTAATATTCTAACATTTCATTTTTATTTTTCAAGACATTGTTGTAAGCCTTAAGTGGCATAGATTTGTGTAAGGGCTATGCCCGAATTGTTCTATTCTTACTTAGATGGTTTTATCAGATACATCTCCATTAGACTATATATTGTGTATATTGTATATAAAACATAAAGGTACAAGCCTATATAAGCTTCTTATTGCGAGGAGTCTATGTAAACTCCCTATGTATATATTATGTGTAAGCAAGAGGTCTATGTAAACCTCACGAAGTAGATATAGATGAAAAATTTTAATTTTCTGCACTTATTAACCTATGATATGTAACGAGAATGCGAAGAGGCTAGTCTTAGTCCTCTCCGAGGACGACGACGCCGGTCACGTCTAGGGGATGATCCCTGGATGTGACAATAGGATCTTGTATGCTGTGGGGTGAGTTAAAATGGGAAGGCCAATCTAGTGGATTATCATCTCCAGGGTGTGGCATAATGTTGTTACACTCAATAAAAGGACAATAGGGCTTTGAGAACAGGTCCCATAAGTTGGAAAGTCTTTAGGAGGCGTTTCTTGATAGGTTCTTCCAAGGAAGAAAAGAGAGGCAAAAGTGGAAGAGTTCATCAACCTTTATCAAGGAGGTATGAGTGTTCAAAAAAATTCTTTCAAATTTATTACATTGTCCAAGTATGCTTCGACTTTTGTGTCTCATCCTAGAGATGAAATGGGTAGTTTTATGGCAGGTGTTTCCGATAATATTGTAGAAGAGTGTTGTGTTGCAATGTTTCATGAAAATATTGACCTTTCTATTTATATGGCGCATGCTTAACATGTTGAGTAAGGTAGGCTTAAGAAGGAAAATAGGGATGCTAAGAGGGAAAGGCCCTATGATTGATGTACTTCTAGGGGTATGTTTGAAAGCCCAGACAAACCAAAGTTTAAAAAAAGATTCTCCAAGAAATGTCCTTTAAATTTCTCAAAGGATAACAAGGATAGGGTGCCTAAACCTAAGCCTCAAGGGGAAAAGGTGGGGGTTCACAAAGTGAGAAACCAAATTATGCCAAATGTTGCATGAAAAATGTCGGTAAATGTCTAGTGGGTACGGACAATTATTTTTGTTGTATAAAGAGTGGTGACGTGGTGAGGGATTGTCGCATGTCCAAGGCTCAAGGAAGGTAAAGAAACCAAGAATTAGAAAGTGGTTTGAATTATGATGCTTATAAAAAGAACCGCTTTTATGCTCTCAGAAATAGGGGTGATCAAGAAGATTATCATGATGTTGTTACCGGTATGTTGCAAGTATTTTCAATTATTGTTTATGCATTTCTAGATCCCGGTGCCAATTTCTCTTTTATAACTCCTTTAGTGGATATGAAGTTTGATGTGCTCCCCATTGTCTTAGTTTAACCTATTTTGGTTTCTACCCCGGTGGGTGAATCTGTAGGTGCTAAAAGAGTCTATAGGAGTTGTCCCATATTATTGCCTAATAAGTTACATTTGTCAATTTTGTAGAACTTGATATGTTGGAATTTTATGTCATATTGGGGATTGATTGACATATGCTTGTTTTGCTTCAATTGATTTTCTAACAAAGTAAGTTAAATTCAAATTTCCTAATGAACATATTTTGCCATAGAAGGGGGGAAACTCAATCCCTAGAGGTCAAATTATTTCATGTCTAAAAGCTTGTAAGATTATTTTTAAGGGATGTATCTATCATTATGTGAGGGTCAAATACCTTGGGTCCGAGGCTCCGCCTATAGAGTCATTTCTTGTAGTGAAGGACATTCTAGAGGTCTTCCCCGATGACATACCCAGAATTTCTCTTGAATGGGAAATAGATTTTGGCATAGATTTAATGTCCAATACAAAACCCATATCAATTCCTTTTTATCTGATGGCTCTGGTCGAGTTGAAACAATTGAAACCTCAACTTATGGATTTGCTGGACAAGGGTTTTATACAATCAATCATATCTCTCACGACTGCAGAGCACCCCCTAGTCGTAACCTATATATTTATCCTCGAAGAGGCCTTACACAAGCCCTTAGCATATATCATCGCATCATTGATAGAATAAAAGGCTGAAAATTAAAAATTTTCTTTTGTAGTTGAACATCACTTCACATATATCAACATAGAATCTATGATTGTCTCACATGACAATCTAAAACAAAAGAGTATGAGAAATGTTTCTTAACCCTTACGTCATTCCAAGGCTTATAATAGGAATTACTATTAAGTCTTTCCATAAGTGAAATAAAACTAGAATTAATCATCTCCATCCTCAGACTTTAGGATTCACCAACTTAGCGATAGGAATCCATGTTCTTCAACAAAGTACTAGAAAATTTACAATGACCCGAACCTACATTTTGTGTAAAAATAGAAGAAATATGGGTTAGTACAAAACCACATATACTAAGTATGAGTACACATGCAAGAAAAATATTTGAAGACATGCACAAAGGGACATTTTTGTAACATGTTAAGTTAACTTATAAAAACCTTTATTCACATTACAAAAACATATAAAATTCCATATCACAATAATACTAAGACATTCATATTTATGTTCAAGGGTAACATCATAAGAAAGCCATTATCAAAATTTCATGTTTAGATTCAATTTAATCATTACAAGACAAGACCTTACTCATATCCCAAATCCAAATCCACTAGTGCAATGTCTATGTGAAGCCCCTCAACCCCACATAAAACAAAGTAAACTAGCAACGAGACCATCAACATTGTGTTTTACCTAATACAATATAACAAGTGTAGTCAACATCATGCATAACAATTTTGACACACTTCATATATATCAAGTGAAACCAACATCACGCTTTTCATTCATAAGTACGTACATAAAGAACCCACCCTAGAATTCCCCTAAGGGTCCACTAGTGCAATGTATGGGTACATTCCCATACCCTTACCTACAGTAAGTAACACCTCTTAAGTAATCCTAGTTAATGTTCATCTTTTTACTTTTATTCATTCAATTTAATTTCAGGAAACTTTTCCATAACCGACATAGACCATGTGTAGTTACATGGAATCAGATGTCAACCCCTCACATTGAAAGGAGGGTATCCTATTTGCCAAGGTAGGGCATATACATCATAATATCATCTTGGTGTATCCACTAACTAGGTATCCTATGGGAGCACATAGTTAAGAAATTTGTAGGTTGTTACTAGAACCCTTTTTATGCTTATTAAAATTATAGTTTCCATCTCATGAGATACATAGTGTGGACTTCCCCTTCTTTGAAGGAACACCTCTCAATGTCAAGTTAACTCGGTGCTAAGCTAAAATTACCTTTTTGAAGTATCTTTGAGTCTGCCTTAACATTAATTTTATAACATAGGTCTTAGGAGTTTATCCCCTCATATTATAGGTTCATAGCTCATAAGTACTAGGATGATAAAGTCATTTCATCACAGACCCAACATCATAAGAGAACATTACATCATAGAATAATCATAAGATACACATAGGAATTACCTTCATTCCCTCATAATATTACACCTATCATCATCTCACAACCATCGTATTCATAGCATGATCACATATTAATAATTACATCATTAATAAATCAATTAAAAAACATTACCAAAGATAAACCAAGAATAGTATAATAATATGTTCATGATATTGAAGGTGTTAGCAATGGCCTCCATGAAACCCATTCAAGGATTCATCCCAAATCAATTATTTTTACCCATAAAATCAATTATCACATCAGACAATAGTCAATAAAGAAAGATCATACTAAATTACATCACCTCTAATCATAATTAAACCTAATTCATAGTTAGGGTTGGGAGAATATGGATATTCATGGGTTCTTAAAAAATTAGATCAAAAAACCCAATCAATGCATAATTTAAGGCAGTCCATGAAAAAATAACACAATTTACAGAAATATAACAATTGATATGATCACCATATTTAACAAATTACTCAAACAAGATCCATGATTTATGAAACTGGGGAAAAACATGTGTTCAATGGAATTTGAAGTGAACACTTAAACAAACCTAAGTAATAAAAATGCATCATATTTGATCCACAATTTAAATTTTAAAAGAAGAATCATGTGTAGAGAAAAACCCTCAATTTTTTGGGGGATTTGAAATCATTTTTTGATGGACCTTTTAGGGAAAGTCCAATAGTGAAATAATCACACCTTTATGAAGGCTTCATCCATAAATTTGAGTAGACAACTTATAGAATTGGTCTTCTTCTTCAAGCTCCACTGTTCTTCAATAAAGGTTGAGGTAAATAGAAAATTCAGAGAGAAATGAGAGCAATTTGGGATCAAATTCGGTGATTTGATTTGGATGGGTAAATATTATGTAAAATTAAATTAAAAATCAATATATACCCATCCTTTAACCTATCGAAAACACCCCTCACTTAGTTGGACCTTTTTGTGAAGTTAAACTCAACTTTAAATTTTGGTAAAGTAGAACTGTGACACGTCCATGACGCAGACCAATCATTTGGACCATTGGGGAGCTAGTCCACGACGCCGAGATGCTTCTTCTACGTACAAGTGCATGTTTCCTTAGGCATCTTGTTGGCCAATGGTTGGGGGGTTGTAACTGAACTTTTCGATCATAAAAATATTAGTTTACCTATTTAAAGTAATTTTTCAAGTTTTAGCCTTCATAAGACACTCCCAAACCTTCATAAGACCGAAGCATATATAATAGTTCAATTTCACTAGTTTCCAGACGTCATGGTCTCCTCTTGACGTTTTGTCTTTAATACATCTAAATCAAGTTGATTACAATACTCTATGTCTGAAAACACCACTATAATCATTATTTATTCTGTGAGGCTATTGCCTAGATCACTGGATTACCGAGGTATAATAATATCTCCATGGGGCGCTCTGGTATTGTTCGTGAAAAAGAAAGATGGGTCTCTTAGAATGTGTATTGACTACTTCAATTTAACAAGGTCACTTTAAAGAATAAGTATCCCCTCCCTAGATTTGATGATTTGTTTGACTACCTCATAGGGGCGAGTTACTTTTCAAAGATTTATTTGAGGTCGGGGTATCAAAAACATAAAGTTAGAGGAGTTAACATTCCAAAATTATCTTTTCGAACATGATGTGGTCATTATTAGTTTCTAGTCATGCCTTCTATTCTAAATAATGTCAGGTAGCTTTCATGGATCTTATGAATAGGGTGTTCCAGAATAATCTTGATTCATTTGTATTGCAAGTCCTCAAGGAACATCAACTTTTTATCTAAATATAGTAAGTCTGAATTTCTGCTAAGGTCAGTGGCTTTTGTAGGTCACATTGTATCTAGTGAGGGTATTAAGGTTGATTCAAAAAAAAGAGAGGCACTTAAGAATTGGCCTAGACCTCTAGCTTCAACCAATATTCGAAGTTCAATGGGTTTATCTGGGTATTATGAAAGATTTGTTGATGGATTTTCATCTATCGTTTCTCGATTAACTATCCTAACACAAAAGAAAGTCAAGTTTTAAATGGACTAAAGCTTTTGAGAAAGGTGTTTGATATACCGTGGTTTAACGGTATTTTTAATGCTTTTGTATTGATTTTTATGTATGTTTCTCTTTATTTGCAGGAAATCTGTCTAAAGATGAACGCGAATCAGATATGACAAATCTACAAAAACAGGTATACTCATTTACATTCATGAGTAGCTAAACTGTTTTATTCCAAATAATCTCTTGTTGATTATAATTGTGTATCATGTTTTAATAATGTTATAATAATCATCTTTAGAAAGTTTGCTACCGAAATATTCTGCGAGTAAGTATGCCCAGACTATGTCATCCTAAAGTTGAAACCGGTAGGCAAGAAGGCCGATTAGGGGAGTAAACAGAGTTGAGGCGCTGTTAGGGTAACTGATTAAAGAAGAAAACCGTAGTAGTGACCAGACGAGATGATTATTAAATCATTATTATTGTATAATAAATAAGTATAATCTATTAAGAGGTTAGAAGGAATAAGATTTTTAGCGAAAACATGTTGAAATGAATACTTATTTACTAGAAGATGATATTAATTACAAGATATTGATACACTATATATTGAAAGATCTTAATACTGATATAAAAAGAATAATTTATGAAAAATTATTGACATACGAGATAATCAAGAAACAACCCAAGGTTGGGCAGAATTAATAATACCAGATGATTTTGACATAAATTTATATATTGATCAAGAATTATCTATAGATCAATGATTTATTACTTACAATTCTGGAGAGAAACTAAGGATGAAATAGAACTACTTGAAAAGCTACTAATTGAAAATTTGTACAAGTATTTAAGAACCCGAGAAAATAAATATTTAGAATATATTGCAAATAACGCTAATGAAATTCAACGATTAGATCTACTTAAAAAAGAATATTACGGAAAAATATTTTATTCTTAAAATCATGAAGAACAATCCGACAACAAATAAAATAACTACCATAACAAAAACTAAGATAGAAAGAAAAATATTAAAGATACAGAAAAAGTTAAAAACTTTATATATAGAATATAAACTATTAAAACTTACTAAAACAAATACTAGCAAGACAAATCATTTGATAGATATAATTTCTAAAACAGAATATAAATATGTTTGTTATCTTAAAAAACAATATGAACAAAGAAAAATATAAGCAACAACTGATAGAAAATATAATTGAAAAACGACAAGAGTTAAAATATAGAAAAGAAAGACTAGAAGAAAATATGTTAGCAGAAGTACGTAATAAATCGATATTAGCACAATGAAAAGTTATATTTATGCTAGAAATACAAATAAATTGCCTTGAATATAAATTACAACATGAATTATAATGAATAAAGAAGAATTTGCAGTAGACGAATAAACATATGAAAATCAAGACGGACTGGTAATAAAAATAATATTTTCAAATTTAGGAAGACGATATAAAAAAATAGGAAATAACTTGTATTTAATGCTAGAAAAGGAAACAGCAAAATTAGAAGATAGTTTAGCAGCGATGGTAAATAACAAAGGAAAATGAAGAAATAGATAAATCAAAAGAAATTGAGAAGATAAAAACACAAGCAAAACAGGAAGTACAACATCTAGAAGAACTAAAAAATATTAAAATAAGTGAATTAGAAAAAGAATTAGCCGAGATAAAATTATTATATGAAACCAAACAAAAAGAAAAACTAATAGAAAAAAATAAAGAACTAGAAAAAGATAAAGAACTTGAATTGACTAATGAAATAAATAAGATGAAACAAAAATTACATAAAAATCTTGAAATAGACGAAATAAATGAATCAGATACAATGAACGATCAAAAATCAGAAATAAGTGATATAAGTGAAACATACACAGAACTTTTAGAACAAGTAAATAACCCGAAAGAATTAGAAATAAATACAAGAGATGTAAATCAACCTAGCACATCAAGAGTTAAAACCCCGGAAAATAGTCCTAGGAGTAGTCCCAGAAGAACAACACCAACTTATTATACAGATAATTATGAACGATCAGATAGAACAAATGCAATATGGAATAGCAGATTAAATAAAAAATGGACGCCTAGACCAATAACTGAACAATATAACTTTTTAGATCTAGATTGTGTCATAGATATAAATAAAGAAATCTTACTATGGGTAGGAAATATATCTAAACAACTAATTGATAACAAAATAACAACAAAAGAAACACAAGGAAATATAGAAAGAATATTTGTTGGAACAACGAAATTATGGATAGGAAATTTACCCCCAGAAAGTCTAGAAACACTTAGGAGTGATAAGAAAATAGATGGATCTCCATCAAAAACAAATATAGATATACTAGATAAATATGAATTAGCAATTCGAAATGAATTTGGTGGCATGTCTACAGAAATAAAAGAACAAAATAGAGAAAAAAAATAAATAGACAACTTATGACAAAATTAGCTATATGTAATATGTGCTATATAGAAGAATATACATGTGCATTTAAAGAATATTATTATAAAGAAAGATATGATACAAACGAAGCAGAAGAAATAAGAAAAAAATATTTTACAAAACTACCAGAACCATTTAGTACAAAAATAATTAAAGATTGGAACAATGAAGGATTAACAGATACTTTAGGAGCTAGAATAAAATTTCTACAACAATGGTTTGTACAATTATGTGAAAACTATAAGGAAAAAATAAAAATGGGGAGAGTACTAATTAAAAATCTAGCCTGTTGTAAAGATAAAACAGCACCACAATTTGGTTGTACAGATAAATATTATAAAAAACAAAGACCTAGACGACACAAAAATTATAGAAAAACCAAAACTAGATATAAATACAAGAAACCAAGACAAAAATATTATGTAAAAAATTATAAAATAAAAAGACCGTATAGACCGAAAAGAAAACTAACAGAATGTACTTGTTACTACTGTGGAAAGATAGGACATTTAGCTAGAGACTGTAAGTTACCTAAGAATCCAAAAAGAAAACAAATTGCAGAAGTAATTATAGATAATGACGAATACATGCAGATACATTACATAGACTATGAATTAGGCGAAAACGATAGTATACATGAATTATCGGATATAGAAACTGAATTAGGAAATGAACAAACGAATATTGATCTAGATAATGATGCAATGAACAAAGAAATCTAATGTCTGAAGATGACATAAAGATAATATCTAAGGAAGACTACCAAAATGAAGAATCATCAGAACAAAAAATTATATTTGATAATACAATCTTTGAACAAATAAAAGGAATAGAATTACATTTAAGTGTTGAAAAAGTACTTGAAATACCTACCTTAAGAAATTGGTTCAAAAGACAAAAAGATGAATACTATGTAGTTAGCCAGAAAGAACACATCATAGATTGTAAATATACAAAAGGAAAAGCACAAATACCTATACTAAATAAGAGGATAATAAATAAAGAAATACAAGATATAAAAGCTAAAACACCCATAAAATACGTACACTTAGGAGGAACAGAAATATTGATAAAAGATTGCTTCAGGGAAGGAATAGATACACCCATTGAAATATATTTAACAGATGATAGAATTATATACCCTATAGAAAAAAAGCGTAATTGGTGCGGTAAAAGGAAATTAATATATCAAAAATTTAAATTTATAATAAGTGCCAACTACTCAGTAGCATTAACAGATAGAAATATAGATAAATCATTAGTTTTATATTGGAAAATGTCTGGAATAGAACTAGCGCCAGGTAGTAAAATATTTACAGCAAGATGTAGAAACTTATATATACTGACAACAAAACATAAAGTAACAGCAAGAAATAAAATCGATACAATAAAGATAGAAAATCCTTTTGAAAGAATAATTACTATAATAGACTACAATGACTATAGTTACAAAGAAATTGACATAGAAGAAGATTTAGAAATTGTGAAAGAAAGATTAAGTACTTCAAATGTACCAATTACATTAACTAGAGCTACGTCATCAAGAATGAGCACATCTAAAAGAAACTATGAAATCTCGCAAAATTTATTAAATACAGAAGAGATAACACTATACCACTATTTTATAGCAGGAATAATGGGTCAAAGAATATATAAAATTTCGATAAATACAGGACAAGAAGAGAATTATATAACGAGAGAATTAGTATTAGAAACAGAAATTATAAAAACAGGACACTTATGCCCTGGATTACATAGTGAGATAGTAACCACAAACGAAGAAATAACAGAAAAAGAAATAATTATAGGAGGAATACCATTAGTAATACCTTTTAAAATCTACCAAGGAATCCAAAACACTACCCTAGGAATAAAATGGTTAGAAAAAGTTAAACCATATAATATAGAAAATGAACAATTAACAATAACTTACCAAAATGAGAAAATAATTATCAAAAGAACAAAATGAATAATGAAAATATATATACTTGCAAAAATTATTGTAGAAGGATACCACAACAGATATTATACCCCCATGATAGATACAGGAGCAGAAGCAAATATATGTAAATATAATTGTTTACTAGAAGATAAATGGGAAAAATTAAAACACCTATGGTAGTGACAGGATTTAATAATGAAGGTAGTATGATCACATATAAAGCAAAAAATATAAAAATACAAATATGGGATAAAATACTAACAATAGAAGAAATGTATAATTTTGAATTTACAACAAAAGATATGTTATTAGGAATGCCGTTTTTAGAAAGATTTTACCCACATATTATAACAAAAACACATTGGTGGTTTACCACACCATGCGGATATAAAATAGGAGCAAAAAGAGTATATAACAAGCAACGTAAACCCACAGAATGGATAAAAGGAAGTGAAAAGATAAACCAAGAAATGGAAAATATAAGTAAAAATCAAATAACACAATTAGAAATTATCATATTTACAATAGATAAAGTCAAGATAATTAACGAACAACTAGAATTATTATACAGTGAAAATCCACTACAAGGATGGGAAAAGCATAAGACGAAAGTAAAAATTGAATTAATAGATGAAAATAGTATAATAACACAAAAACCACTAAAACATAATTTTGATGATTTAGAAGAATTCAAAATGCATATAGATGAACTGTTAAAAAATAATTATATAAAAGAGAGCAATAGTAAACATACAAGTCCAGCATTCATAGTTAATAAACATAGTGAACAAAAACGAGGTAAAAGTAGAATGGTTATAGATTATCGCAACTTAAATGCTAAAACTAAAACATATAATTACCCAATACCAAATAAGATACTAAAAATAAGACAGATACAAGGATATAACTGTCACGACCCAAAACCGAGCCGCGACTGGCACCCACACTTACCCTCCTATGTGAGCGAACCAACCAATCTAAACCCTAACATTTCATTATAATATCAACAGAAAGTAATGCGGAAGACTTAAACTCATTAATAAAAAGACAGTTCAATAACTTCTAAAATTCAACATCTACTATTCCCCAAAATCTGGAAGTCATAACCACAAGAACATCTATGAACGAATTACTAAACTAAGAGTATTCTAAGAAGCTAAAATAAACAAAAGCTAGTCCATGCCGGAACTTCAAGGCATCAAGACATGAGGAAGAAGATCCAGTCCAAGCTAGAAGCATTAGCTCACCCTGAAATCCGGTGTAATGAAGACTGGCTAGAGTTGCGGTTGAGTTGAAGACGACGGTATGTTTGCTGCACTCCACAAATAACAAAGAAAACAAATACAAGTAGGGGTCAGTACAAAACACGGGTACTGAGTAGATATCATCGGCCAACTCAAAATAGAAAACAGTATATATCAGATAATATCATAAATCAACTACAATACTCAACGTGTAGCAACAACAAGTTCTATAATCATTAATAAGCACCGCCAAGTTCACACATGAGGACTCAAGCCTCAATACCATACTCATTTGGGAATTAGGTTCATTAGATTGAGTATATTAACATCTTTCAAGATTCATTATCTTTATTCCTCTTGTGTCGGTACGTGACACTCCGCTCCCCTACTACTATGTGTCGGTACGTGACACTCCGATCCCCTAATTCTACGTGTCGGTTCGTGACACCCGATCCCCTAATTCTACGTGTCGGTTCGTGACACCCGATCCCCTAATTCTACGTGTCGGTTCGTGACACCCGGTCCCCTTAATTCTACGTGTCGGTTCGTGACACCCGATCCCCTAATTCTACGTGTCGGTTCGTGACACCCGATCCCCTAATTCTACGTGTCGGTTCGTGACACCCGATCCCCTAATTCTACGTGTCGGTTCGTGACACCCGGTCCCCTAATTCTACGTGTCGGTTCGTGACACCCGGTCCCCCTAATTCTACGTGTCGGTTCGTGACACCCGATCCCCTAATTCTACGTGTCGGTTCGTGACACCCGGTCCCCTAATTCTACGTGTCGGTTCGTGACACCCGATCCCCTAATTCTACGTGTCGGTTCGTGACACCCGGTCCCCTAATTCTACGTGTCGGTTCGTGACACCCGATCCCCTAATTCTACGTGTCGGTTCGTGACACCCGGTCCCCTAATTCTACGTGTCGGTTCGTGACACCCGATCCCCTAATTCTACGTGTCGGTTCGTGACACCCGGTCCCCTAATTCTACGTGTCGGTTCGTGACACCCGCTCCCCTAATTTCATTCTATTAATTCATCAATCCTTCTTTTATACCAAGGCATCATCAACCCCATTACTTTAGTTCATCAAGCCTTCTTTTATACCAAGGCATCATCAATCTCATTAACAAAGTAGATTAGGGTTTTTCAAGATTTGGGATTCAATAGCTTCATCATGCTTATTTTATCACAATTATATACAAAATCACATCATGCATGCACACAATTAAGCATATAGAAGGCTTTACAATACTACCCAATACATATCATTCGCTATTAAGAGTTTACTACGAATAGCATAAACCATAACCTACCTCCACCGAAGATTCGTGATCAAGCAAGCAAATTCCCCAAAGTCTTGTTGTCCTCTTCGTTTCTCTCTCTCTCTACTCGTTCTCCCTCTCTTTCTGTTCTTTTTCTTTTTCTTATTCAAACCCTCTTTCTTTTACCCTAATTAGCATATAATTAAGTATAAAGATGGCAATAATATCCCACTAATTAACTCAAGGTTACCTCTTTTAACCCCCAAGTAATTAGACTTATAAACATTAACCCTCTAACTTTATAATTAAAGCAGGAATAGTCCAAAACGCCCCTTAAATTACTAACAGAAATCCGACCCAGCCTGGGATTTACGCAGTCTGTGACGGGCCGTCGTGCCTGCGACGGTCCGTCCTGCTGCTCCGTCACAGAGTTCAGAGACTAGATTTTTACCAAGAGTCTGTGACGGCCCGTCACGCCTGTGACGGTCCGTCCTGCCATTCCGTTACGAAGTTCAGAGAGTCGATTTCAGTACCCAAATTTCAGAATTCTAAGTGTTTTGGAACGAGACCCCCACGACGGTCCGTCGTGCCCATGACGTTCCGTCGTGGGATCCGTCGACTCAGCCAGTTTTTCCAGAAATAAAATCTGCTGCTCAAAACGACTAAACAGGTCGTTACACTAGATACCAATTTACCCATCGTTCGTCCCCGAACGATCACGAGAAGAAAACAAGGGCGAAAAGGGAGTACCTGAATCTGTAAACAGGTGTGGGTATCTTTCTCGCATATCAGCCTCCTTCTCCCAAGTGGCCTCTTCAACTGGTCGATTCTTCCATTGGACTTTGATGGATGCAATCTCCCTTGATCTCAATTTGCGAATTTCTCTACCTAGAATGGCAATAGGCTCTTCCTCATAAGTCAAATTTTCATCAAGTAGAACCGAATCCCAACTAATGATGTAGTTTCCATCCCCATGGTATCTTTTTAACATAGACACATGAAATACCGGATGCACTCCGGACAGCCCTGGAGGCAAGGCTAACTCATAAGCCACCTCTCCTACTCGCTTAAGTACTTCAAAGGGACCAATATACCTTGGGCTTAGTTTACCCCTTTTACCAAACCGCATCACCCCTTTCATGGGCGAAACCTTCAGCAAGACTTGCTCACCCTCCATAAACTCCAAGTCTCTAACCTTTCGATCTGCATATTCCTTTTGCCTACTTTGCGCCGCTAAAAGCTTTTCTTGAATAGATTTCACCTTCTCTAATGAATCCCTCAAAAGGTCAGTACCCCAAGGTCTAACCTCAAATGCATCAAACCACCCAATGGGAGACCTACATCTCCTCCCATACAATGCTTCGAAAGGAGCCATATCAATACTTGAGTGATAGCTATTATTGTATGAAAACTCCGCTAAGGGTAAGAAGCTATCCCAATGGCCACCAAATTCTATCACACATGCACGAAGCATATCCTCCAACACTTGAATCGTTCGCTCAGACTGTCCATCGGTCTGAGGGTGAAATGCAGTACTAAGGTCCAACCTAGTACCTAATTCAGCATGCAATGTTCTCCAAAACTTAGAAGTAAACTGCGTACCTCTATCTGATATGATGGAGAGTGGAACTCCATGCAACCGAACAATCTCTGAGATGTAAAGTTTGGCTAACTTCTCTGCATTGTACGTCACCTTGACCGGAATGAAATGAGCAGACTTAGTTAACCTATCAACAATCACCCAAATAGAGTCATACTTACCCATTGTCTTTGGAAGACCAACCACGAAATCCATTGCAATTCTCTCCCATTTCCATTCAGGAATGGGCATTCTCTGAAGTGTTCCTCCGGGCCTCTGGTGTTCATACTTTACTTGTTGACAATTTGGACATTTGGCAACAAAATCAACAATGTCGCGCTTCATTCTACTCCACCAAAAGTGTTGCTTTAGGTCACGATACATCTTGGTTGCACCAGGGTGTATAGAATACCTTGAACTATGAGCCTCTGTCAGAATAGTGTTGATCAAATCATCAACACGGGGTACACATACCCTTCCCTTGATTCTCAAAACACCTTCCTCATCCATTGTTGCTTCTTTAGCCTCTCCTCGCAACACTTTATCTCGGATCCGGATCAATTTCTCATCATTAAACTGTTTTCCCTTGATCTTGTCAAGAAAAGAAGATCTCGCCTCCACACTGGCCAAAAATCCTCCCTTCTCATTTACTTCCAACCTCATAAGGTCATTAGCCAGAGTCTGAACCTCTCTAGCCAATGGGCGTCTAGAAGCTTGTAAGTGAGCTAAACTACCCATGCTCCCTGCTTTTCTACTTAAGGCGTCTGCCACCACATTAGCCTTTCCTGGGTGATACAAGATAGTGACATCGTAATCCTTCAGTAGTTCCATCCATCTCCTCTGTCTCAAGTTCAAATCTTTCTGAGTAAAGACATACTGTAGGCTACGATGATCCGTATAGACTTCACACTTAACCCCATATAGATAGTGTCTCCATTGCTTTAATGCAAACACTACCGCAGCCAACTCCAAATCGTGGGTCGGATAATTACGTTCATGCACCTTTAATTGCCTCGAAGCATACGCAATTACGTTCTTCTCTTGCATTAGCACTGCACCCAAACCAGAATAGGATGCATCACAATACACAATGAAGTTCTTACCCTCTACTGGCAAGGTAAGGATAGGTGCGGTAGTCAACAAGGTCTTGAGTTTCTGAAAGCTTTCCTCACATTCATCCGACCATACAAATGGAACATTCTGCTTAGTCAAGTTCGTCAATTGGGAAGCAATAGAAGAGAATCCCTTGACAAATCGACGGTAGTAACTGGCTAAACCAACAAAGCTTCTTATTTCTGACACATTAGTAGGTCTTACCCAATTCTTCACTACTTCGATCTTAGAAGGATCCACCATCACCCCATCCTTAGAAACCACGTGCCCCAAGAAGGACACTGAATCTATCCAAAACTCACACTTGGAGAACTTGGCATAAAGCTTTTTCTCCCTCAACATTTCCAACACAATTCTCAAATGCTCCTCATGTTCCTTCTTACTCTTGGAGTATATCAGTATATCATCAATAAATACGATCACAAAGAGATCCAAATATGGCTTAAAAATCCCGTTCATCAAGCTCATGAAAGCAGCAGGGGCATTCGTTAGTCCAAAGGACATTACCAAGAATTCATAATGCCCATACCTGGTTCGAAAAGCAGTCTTTGGCACATCTGCTGCCCGTATTTTCAATTGATGATAACCAGACCTCAAGTCAATCTTAGAGAAGACACAAGCACCTTGTAACTGATCGAACAAATCATCAATGCGAGGAAGAGGATACCTGTTCTTAGCAGTTACTTTATTTAGTTGCCGGTAATCTATGCACATCCGAAGACTCCCATCTTTCTTCTTCACAAACAAAACAGGAGCACCCCAAGGGGATGCACTCGGTCTAATAAAGCCTTTCCCTAACAATTCTTGAAGTTGGGCTTTTAATTCCCTTAACTCTGCTGGAGCCATTCTATAAGGAGGTATGGAAATGGGGCGAGTGCCCGGCTCCAGATCAATGCAAAAGTCGATATCCCTATCCGGTGGCATACCAGGAAGGTCTGCAGGGAACACATCCGGAAACTCACGGACTACCGAAACCGACTCAATCGAAGGTACTTGGGTAGTATCATCCCTGAGGTGTGCCAAGAACGCTAAACACCCTTTACTAACCATTTTCTTAGCACGAAGAAAGGAGATGATACGAACTGGAGTGGAAGTGTAGTCACCCTCCCACACTAACGGATCTGTCCCAGGCTTGGCCAACGTTACAGTTTTAGCATTACAATCTAAGATTGCAAAATTTGGAGAAAGCCAAGTCATACCCAGAATTACATCGAAATCAACCATTTCTAAGATAACCAAGTCTACACGAGTATTGCTACCCATAAAAGTCACCAGACAAGACCTATATACCTTTTCGACTATCACAGACTCACCCACCGGAGTAGAAACACGAATAGGCATGTCAAGCAATTCACAATGTAAATTAAGACCAGTAGCAAATGAGGAAGATACATATGAAAATGTGGAGCCAGGGTCAAATAATACAGAAGCCATGCAATCACAAACCAAAAGATTACCTGTGATAACAGCATCTGATGTCTCCGCTTCAGACCGCCCAGGGAAAGCGTAACAATGGGCCCTATCACCTGTCTGCCCGTTGCCCCTACCATGTGGTGTTGTAGTAGCTCCAATTTGTCCGTCACCCCGGCCGTTTTGGTGACCACCATTACCTCGGCCACCACGCCCTCCAGAATAACGGCCTCTTCCATGACCACCTCTACCTCTGACTGTTGGGGGTCTGTAACCTTGTTTTGGACAAAACCTCCTAATGTGTCCGATCTCTCCACATTCATAACACTCTCTGGACTCAAGCTTAGGTCTCTGTGAGAACGACGAAGTCTGGGGATGACCTCCAGACTCAGAGAAGTGTTGATCGGTCTGCGGTGGACCCCCAACTACAGTCTGTAGTGAAGACTGAATTGGTCGGACTGAGTAACCTCCTGAACCCTGTCCTCTAGAGTAAGAACCATTAAACTCACCTCCCTTTCGAAACCTTTTAGATGTCGATGCCATGGTGAAGTCGTCTGGCTTCACTCCCTCCACCTCTATCACGAAGTCTACCACTTCTTGGAAGGATTTCGCTGTAGCCGCTACCTGTAAGGCTGAAATCCGCAAATCTGACCTCAACCCTTTCACAAAACGGCGAATCCGCTCTTGTGAACTGAAGCAAAGCTGAGTGGCATACCTAGATAATGCACGAAACTTAGCCTCATACGCAGTGACCGTCATTCTGCCTTGCTCTAGGCTCAAGAACTCATCTCTCCTCCTATCCCTCAAGGTCCGGGGGATATACTTCTCCATAAATAAGCTAGAGAATGACGCCCAAGTCATAGGTGGTGCCTCTGTTGGTTGACACTCAACATGTGACCGCCACCACATTTTGGCGTTCCCTTGAAACTGATAAGTCACAAACTCCACACCAAACCGTTCTACTATACCCATCTTATGTAGTAACTCATGACAATCAACCAGAAAATCGTAGGCATCCTCAGATTCAGCACCCTTGAAGACTGGAGGTTTCAATTTCAAGAACTTACTGAAAAGTTCATACTGATCGCTTGTCATTATAGGCCTTGTAGTCAGACGAGGAAACGTGCCTATTTCCAATGGAGCATACATGCGGGGAGCCGCAGCAGTTGCCTGTTGTACTTCCAGAACCTGAGGTGTTGGTGCAGAAAACACTGGAGGTGTCTGGCCTAGATCAGATAACCCACTGAGGTAAGCAAGAACCTGATTGATCATCTCTGGGGTAGGTTGGGGTGGCAATCCCTCATTCTGTACTTGTTCATTCTCCCCTTCCTCACCCCCTATTACCACTTCCTCAGTTGGTGGAGGAGTCACCGCCCTGGTACTAGATGGGGCAGGTGCTTGTCCTCTTCCCCTAGAGGACGTCCTCCCACGACCTCTACCACGGCCTCTTGCCGCTGCTCTTCCTCGAGCTACAGCCCCAGTGGCTGGCTCAGCGCACTCTGTCCCGCCGGTGCTGGTGTTGACGTAGTCGTTGCTCTAGTTCTAACCATCTGCAAAATAGA
>NC_028644.1:18665304-18677667 GCF_001406875.1 Solanum pennellii
TTAACCCTCTAACTTTATAATTAAAGCAGGAATAGTCAAAAACACCCCTTAAATTACTAAGCAGAATCCGACCCAGCCTGGTATTACGCAGCCTGTGACGGGCCGTCGTGCCTGCGACGGTCTGTCCTGCTGCTCCATCACAGTGTTCAGAGACTAGATTTTTACCAAGAGTCTGTGACGGCCCGTCACGCCTGTGACGGTCCGTCCTGCCATTCCGTTACGAAGTTCAGAGAGTCGATTTCAGTACCCAAATTTCAGAAGTCTAAGTGTTCTGGAACGAGACACCTGCGACGGTCCGTCGTGACCACGACGGTTCGTCCTAAAGGTCCATCGCCAAGTTCAGAGAGTCGATTTCAGTACCCAAATTTCAGAAGTCTAAGTCTTTTGGAACGAGACACCCTCGACGGCCCGTCGTGTCCATGACGGTCCGTCGTGCGTTCCGTCGACTCACACAGTTTTTCAAGAAATAAAATCTGCAGCTCAAAACTACTAAACAGGTCGTTACAATAACTATTTTAGTAAGTTCGATTGTAAATCAGGATTTTATCACTTGAAATTAGAAGAAGAATCTAAACAGGTAACAGCATTCACAATACCGCAAGGTTTCTATGAATGGAATGTTTTACCCTTTGGATACAATAATGCACCAGGAAAATACCAACATTGTATGGATAACTATTTTAACCAATTAGAAAACTGTATTGTTTATATGGACGACATATTATTATACTCGAAAACACAAGATGAACATATAAAGTTATTAGAAAAATTCATACATATAATTAAACACTCAGGCATAAGCTTAAGTAAAAGGAAAGCAGAAATAATGAAACCCCAGATAGAATTCTTGGGAATACAAATAGATAAAAATGGAACAAAAATGCAAACACATGTAGTACAGAAGATTGTTAATCTTGATGAAAATATAGATACAAAAAAGAAATTACAATCATTTTTAGGCATAGTAAACCAAGTAAGAGAATATATACCAAAATTAGCAGAATATCTAAAACCATTACATTAAAAACTTAGGAAAGATGTTGAATGTCATTTTGATGACAAAGACAAAGAACATATAAGACGTATCAAGAATTTATGCAAAAAATAACCAAAACTATATTTTCCAGATGAAGATAAATGATTTATATATATTGTAGAAACAGACTCAACTAACCATAGTTATGGAGGAGTTTTGAAATACAGATACGATAACGAACAGATTGAACATCATTGCAGACATTACTCAGGATCATATACAGAAGCACAACTAAAATGGGAAATAAATAGAAAAGAGTTATTTGCACTATATAAATGTTTATTAGCATTCGAACCATATATAGTTTACAATGAATATATTGTTAGAACAGATAATACACAAGTTAATTGGTGGATCACTAGAAAATTACAGGTTTCAGTCACAACTAAAGAAATACGAAGATTGGTATTAAATATACAGAATTTTACATTTGCAATTGAAGTAGTCAAAACTGACAAAAATATGATTGCAGACTACCTATCAAGACAAAGCTACTCAAACCGAACAAGATAATCCAATGGAAAATATACTCAAAACCTTAACTACACTTTGCACAAAAGTGGACAGTATAGGCTTGAGAGTACAAAAGCTAGAGACTAATGAAGAGATACTAAAGTCTAAAGCTATAAGTCAGCGGCATGACTATAAACATGCGGAGCTATGTCGTTCGGCAAACGGTAAACAGCCAGAGCTAGAAGGAGACGTTGGGAAACTCCTTAAAACCCACAACGTTGTTAATATTGCAGGTACAAGCACAGGACCTATGGAAAAAACTAGTCCAAGAAATACAAATCTAAATAGCCTATTTGCAAAACCATTTATTCCAAAAATTCAAATAATAGATACTCCAACACCACAAACATCCACATATGCAGCCAATCTACATAAAGAAAAGAAAATATATAACCATATTTCCCAAACTTACATTGAAAATATATACAAAACTAAACCTTTTTAAACCTTAAACCTAGATCTACCACGACTACCGAAAAGACCCAAGATTATTTAACCCAAAAACTACAAGGTTACAACAGACTGATTGCACAACCAAAGACAAACCCCAATCTAGTCAAAACTTGTTATAATTATGGATTATTGAGTACAGTTTATACATATACAGGAGAAGAGATAACTGGAATCCCAGAGATTCACAAATCATTTTTTACATATAAAAAGATAACAAAAGGAAATTTATTTTTTATTAAATTCTATACAACACAACCTGAGATACTCTACAGTGAGATAAAACCGATGATCCAGGTAGTAAAAATTGGATTAACTCGGGAGATGATAATACCGGAAGAGATAAGACAACAGCCGGAGATACCAAAAGTTGAAATACCCAGTTTTTATGCAAATAAAAGAATAATTGGGTTATCAACTATCATACAAGAATTAGCTAATATTTATTTACAAGGAAATGCTATATGGAGTTATTATTCCAGAGACCATTTAATGATCTATGCCAATTCGCGAGAAGTAAGACTAGCAGATATGGAAGAAGTCCATAAATGGATTTTATCTCTACTGAAACTAGAATCTACACCAACAACTAGAGCACTAAAGAAAGGATTTATTTCAGAAGAATTATTAACAAAATACTGCAAGTTAATTGGACACAAATATCCGGAACACATATGCTCGAAATGTAATGAAGGAGATGATACTATCCCCGAAGTCCTATTCGAATAAAGAAAGCCAGACAACTTGCAAGAAAATATAGGAGAAGATGAGATAGACATCAGAAAAGATATGTAAAGTTTTTGTTTCATTATTAGTTGTAAAATAAACGTCTAAGTCAAGTATAGACTTAGTCAAAAGTTACTTTTAGAAAAGTAACTTTATGAAAAGTAAAAAAAAAGTCTTTTGTTTTCTTGTGTCGGCCAAAATAAAAAGGGCCATGTGTAAAGTAGAATAGTAGAATGTGTCGGCCACTTAGCCAAAGTAGTAAGTTTTTCTTGTATAAAAAGAGGGCTTCCCTAATAATAAAATCATCCTTTACAAGAAGCTCTCTCCTCTTTAATATTCTCTTCTAATGCCACTTCCAAATCCCGCTGTGTAAAGTAGAATAGTAGAATGTGTCGGCCACTTGGCCAAAGTAGTAAGTTTTTCTTGTATAAAAAGAGGGCTTCCCTAATAATAAAATTATCCTTTACAAGCAGCTCTCTCCTCTTTAATATTCTCTTCTAATCCCACTTCCGAATCCCACTTCCACCCCCCATTGGTATCAGTTACCACCTACGGGGCCTGTGACGGTCCGTCAAGCTTGTGATGGCCAGTAGGTTGCATCGTAGTGAAGTTACTAAGGGAAGATGGGGAAGTCTAACCTAAGTGTGGGATTACAAAGTTCATGACTGTCTGTCCTGCTGGTTTGTCGTGATGATCAGAGAGTAGTCCTAGTACCCAAATTCCAAGATGTTTGAGTCTTATGGAACGGAGACCCTCGACGGACTATCGTGCTTGAAACGGTCCGTCATACCTGCTCGTCGAGGGTAATGAAGAAAGTAGCAAAAGGATTTGTAATGTATAGGATGACAGAGGCCATTACGTCCCGTCGTGACCACGACGGCCTGTCACGAGGTCTGTCGACTCGGACACGTTTTCACAGATTTTCAGAAATTAGAGTTCTTCTTTTATTAGGTTTATGTGTTTTATAAATAGTTGGAAAAACTTTGTTTTTGGGGTTAGATTTTTTTGGGTTAGACTCATTGCTAGTAGACTCTTTTTTATTAGACTTTGTGATTGTTATAATTTTGGAGAATTTTTAGCCCTCGATTAATTTCAGTAATTGAGACACTTTTTCTGGAATGGATTGTTGGTGCATTTGTTTATTAATCAAGTGAACTTCTGGATATTATTCTTTCTCATTGAAGTAAGTGCATGAATTCTTATATTACATATATGAATTTCGTGATTATGACTATGGGTAACTAAACTCTATAACTAGGGTTGTGGGAATCATGGGTGAAAAATGAGGTATAATCTAACTAAAATAACAATTCTAGAATAGAGTCTTGCATGTATTGATAATTATTTCGTTTAGAAGTCTTTTTAACAGATGACCAACGTTAGAACTCGCCTTAATGCTACTTGCCGGACCGAAGAGGTAGATAATAGGAAAAGAATTATCAACATAGATTTAGTGTATACTATCTAATAGGCTAGTATTGATTGTTACAAGGTAATAATTTAGTCAAATATAAAATACAATGCTTAATATGAGGTAAAGGTAAGGGTTAGTATAGCAACACACGTAGCCGGACCAAGGTGCAGAGTTAAATTTTCTAGATGCCGGACCAAGGACTTGGAAATACATAACATATCACTTCGCATGCAAGATACTAGGAAATAATTGTTATAGTTAGAATTATCAAGTTAGGAACATGTGGGGAACACTTAAACCCTAGTTACTTTTATTAATTGATTAAACTCCAAGATTTAAATCTGTTGGTTGTTTACTTTAATATAGATAGTTATTGTCATTAATTTAGAAATAAAAACCCCCTTTTATTGTCTTTTGTTTTCTAAGGAAATAATTGACTAAATAATAATAATAATAGATTAAAATTAAGTCTGAACTATTTTTCTCGTGGGAACGACCCCAACCTCATTAGTTGGGTTCTTTACATGATACGACCGCTTTACTTCTTATTTGAGAAGTAAGTTTGAGCGTATCAGTGTTATACCTAAGAAATCCAAAATCGTAGGCTAGAGTCTCACCTAGTTTCTTAGACCTTAAAACAGTGTTTCTATTCCAACTAAAGGTAATCAACATGAATAGGAAGTGTTAAAAGGCCAAACGTCAAGAAAAGACCTCGACGTCCGTAGACTAGTGAAAGTTACTTAGTGTGCCTTAAAGTTTTTTATGGGTTAAACAATCGTTTAAGGTAAAAAATTTCAATAACGGCCTAGGGGAGACTTTAGTTTATGTTTAGGATCTAAATATATCATTACGACTCCCCAAGGACCTTCCTTGGCTAAATTCTTGGAATGTGCATGAAAGCTTTTAAAGTAACTATGCATTCTTATAATGAAAATGTCCCTTTGTGCATTTTTCTAAATTATTTACTTGCATATGTTTCCATACTTAGTAAATGTTATTTGTATTAACCCATATTATCTTCTGTTCTACAATAATGTACTATCAGGCCATTGAAAGGTTTGTCGACCAAATTTCAAGAATCGTGGATAGATTCCCAAGTTGGTGAGTCCTCATGTCCGAGGACGATGCTTATCATGCTAGTTCATGTTATCTGATAAGTTTAAAGACTTTTTTCTATTTCCTATATTTAAAGACTATTTTGTATTCTCTTATGAGACATGTTGTAATGTTGTAAGGGCTATGTCTAAGGGCTTGTCTAAGGCCGCTTCGATAAAGAAGACGCCACTTACATCTAGGGGTGCTCCCCTCTCCTGACAAAATTTGTATCAAGCATGAAATTGAAAAATCATAAGAACAATGTCTCACAAAAACAACGTCTATGCAGAGTCTTGTCAATAATTGTGAAGCGCGCCACACTTATAAATGAGAGGTTGTGTGATGCTCCGGAAAATCTCACTTCTTTGCTATTCTTAATTAGTTCTTCTAGAGTCTTAACTCTATATGCGCTTTTCTTCTAATAATGTTATTTTAAATATAGGCTATGATTACTACAATGGCAGCCGCAAGAAGAGTTGAAAATGATATTTCTAATGCGGGAGTTCCTCGCCAAAGTAACCAAGCTCCTCCTCAAGAACAATCTCCTCTAGGTGACCAAGTTATGGTCAATAAGGTCATGATGGATGAAGATATAAGGATAGTTTTCATCAACTTGGAGAAAGCTATGACTACTCAACCTCAATCCATAGATACTCAAGCTCAAGCTATAGCGTCTCAAGAAAACTAGGAAGTTGCACTCCGTGTGAATCAAAATGCTAGTACCATGGCTTTTCGCTTAAGGAACTTCTCAAGGACGAACCCTCCCATGTACATTGGGTTTAAGGAGAATGAACATCCCCAATAATTTCTTGATGAGCTTTCTAAGATTTTGTATGCTATGGAAGTGAGTTCAAAGGAGAAGCCCGAACTAGCCGCTTATCAACTCAAGGATGTGGCCCAAACTTTGTATACTCAATGGAGAGACAATAGGGCTTTGAGAACGGCTCCCATAAGTTAGGAAGTCTTTATGAGGGCATTTCTTGATAGGTTCTCCCCAAGAAATAAACGAGAGTCAAAGTGGAAGAGTTCGTCAACCTTCATCAAGGAGGTAAAAGTGTCCAAAAATACTCTTTCAATTCCAATAAGTTGTCCAAATATGACTCTTCTTTGGTGTCCAATCCTAGAGATGAAATGAGTGGTTTTTTGAAGGTTGTGTCCGATGAACATGTGTAAGAGTGTCGTGCATCAATTCTATAACACTCCATAAGTGTCATAACTTCGTCTAGAGACTCACTTTATGATCTAATCCCTAATACAATGTCTCTAAGCTTATATTATTGTAATGAAACTAAGTAGGAATTGTTAGAGTCAAAACGTCAAGAAATGACCACGACATTCGGAGACTAGTGAAATTGAGATAGTGTGCCATGTTGTGTGTTTAAAGGGGTTTTAAGAGTCGTATAATTAAGTAAAATTTGGTGAAAAGGTTTGAAATACATGTTAGAGTGTTTTTATGGCCGAAATGTCCGGGTACAATGTAACACTCCGAAAGTCAAAGACGTCCTAGAGACTAATATAGGTGTAAAAGGTTTAGACACTATTTTAATACCAAATCTAATGTATATAAGTCATTTAAAAAGTTTAAGAATCAAAACGACATGAAACGTCTGTAAGCAAGTCTAATTGAACTGGTGAAACGTTTTTAGGTTTCAGAAAGGTTTAGGAGTGGTGTATGAGGTCTAAAACTTTTAAAACAACTTTATATAGGTGAAACCAGGTATATAGAGTAAAAACGTCTAGGTCTTACCCCCAAGGGTCGCCTTAAGGGTCCACGAAAGGACCCCAAACTTGGCCAGGCAAGCTGGCAAGGCAACAACCAAATTACAAAGAGGTGAAATAGGTCCGTGTTGTGGAATTGGGTGGATTTTGGTCAAATGTCAAGTTCGAGTCGTGGGCAGGTGGAGGAATTCACTGTTTCGAATATTAATTTAGAAATTAATGCGGGAAAAGCTCTGTGTCATGGACTTGTTCCCCGATGAAAACCTTAAATTTAGATTTGAAGTTTGCGTTCTTTAAAGGGTAAAGTTAAGTGAGGAGTATTTTGGGTATTTCATGGGTGGGTCAATATATTGATTTCCAATCATTTTTCCCTTTCATTTATTCAATCTAATCAAATCCCCAAATAAAAACCCAAAAGCGCTCACCTCTATCTAGTTTCTCTCTCTAGTCATCCTTCATTGAATTAGGAAGAAAGGTTTAAGAAGAAGACCAATTTCTCTAGGATTTCACTTCAGTTTTGTGGTTTAATCGTCATTTGGTTATGGGTTCTTCACTCTTGAGATTCCTTTCCCCAAGAGGTCCTTTCAAAATTGTTTCTAAATCTCCAAAATTCGAAGGGCTTTCCAATTCTAATGGGTTTTCTTTCTAACTTCAAATTGAAGATTAATTGTGATTGCCCATGACTAATTAATTGTAGATTTTTATTTAATTGATGTTGATTGACACAATTTCATGTAGATCATGATCCTTTTCCCCAATTCCCCAAATCATGGATCTTGGTCATAAATTGATAGGAATTGAAGAATGATTTGATTATTAGACTTGTTTTACCTATTATAATTCATGTACGGATTGACTAGGGTAAAGTATTGTTGGGATTGGATCTAATTCTTGATGAATTCATGATGAACCTTAATTCCCCTAACCCTAGGTTAGGAATTCACGTTAATTGGGAGAGTGATGATGTAATTGACCTAGTTCTTTTATTAATAACTATTGATTGATGTTACTACACCTATTATTGGATGTAATCGGTAAGTTGATGGTAAGACCATGATGATGGCTTTTGAAGGAGATTTGATAATTCTTTATGATACTAACCTTTACCTCAATTATGATGGATTGTGATTGAAGATGTAGTTCAATTAAAGCATGGCTTTTGAATAGCCTAAGTAAGGTTGTTATGATGTTGAATTGAATTGTCTTGACTATGTGATTGTGAGATTATCTTATGATGAAATTATATAAGGTCGGCTGTGAAGTACCTATGTTCACTAATATGACATGATGATGTTAATATGCTAAATCTCACATATAAGGGTTTCCATGAAAGGATATTCTCATGCAATTCTTAATAAGATAATTACTATCAGTATACAAGGGATTTGACCCTATGACGTAAACTAAGTAATGATTTATAAAGAAAGAAATTTCAAAAGGGACAGCTTAGCACCGAGTGAACTTTACAATGGGAGGTGTTAGATTCCCTTAGAGGATGATTCACCATATAGTTCCACATGAGGTGTTGATTCCCCTAGGAGGGACACTCACCCAACGGATACCCATGAGATGAGGCTCCAATGCCATAGGCATGTAGAGGGTTCAATACATATCTCAAAGTTCTATAACTATGAAGACTAGCTAGTGGATCCACCTAGAAAGCTACGTTTATGTTTTGTTCTACATTGGCCGGTAGACAACCTTCCATCGGTATACGGTTTTACAACAACGGATTTCACACTTAGCTCTTATGGTCAATGTCGATTAAGGCAAGTGTTTCCGAACGTAAAATGAAGTAATGGACTATACACCAACTAGGGTTACTCGAGAGGTTTTACTTAGCCTACGTAGGGGTATGGGACTCTACCTATGACTTGCAGTAGTTTGCCTTAACGAAATTTTTAGGAGGTAGTTCTTGTGTTCTTATAAAGTATATGCTATTAAGATTTTGACTTTACATGTTGATGATCCTATATGTTGTTAGTTTACTTTACAAACATATTATTGGTTATGTTGCTAAATTTGATGATGGCTGCTATTGATGCTATGTTTTGTTTATTTAGATGTTGCTTCTGATCCGTTGTTTTTTAACTATTCAGTAAAGTTATTAGGTTTTGCTTGGTCAATGCACTTGTATGCTAAATGGTGGGTTATAAAAAAGGGTCTTGCTTATATTATGATGTTAAACTCTTGTATATAATGACTTGACTAGTAAATGTTTGATGTTAGTCTTATGTCGTTTATGGGTTTGACTTATAGATTGTGTGATTATTGGCTTATATGGGTTCTTGATTGTGCATAAGGCTTTTCTAAGTACTTTAGCATGGTTTTGATCTAATGTCCTATCTGTCATGATTTTACTTGTTATGCATATATACCCATACTAAGTACAAGTGTGTACTAACCCATGTTTGATACTAACTACAAATTGTAGGATTCGGCCATTGATATTAGAGAAGGCTTTGACCACTACATGAAATTTTATCTTCTAAGTTTTGTAGGTCCTCACTTTCCGAGGACGATTTCATTATCTACCTATTGGATGTTGTTAGTCTTAAGGGCACTTTGTTCATTCTCTTACATTTTTGTACTATAATTGTAAAGCCTTTATGTGGCTATAATTGTTTATGTAAGGGCTATGAGAAAAATTTGATACTCTTGTCTAGATAGTTTAATATGAGACAATGTTATAGACTTCTTATAAGACTATCTTATACTATGTATGTACCATATAAGTAGAAGACTATGTATTCTTCTTATTGGAAGGGTCTATGTATACTCGATAAATATATATTATGTGTAAGCGAGAGATTTAAGTAAACATCAGTGTAGAATAAACGAAAAGTTTTTAAATTTTCCGCACTTTTAACCCAATCATGATTACTAAAAGGCTAGTATTCATCCTCTTTGAGGAAGACAACACCAGTTACGTCTGGAGGGGTGCTCCTGATGTCACATACGACTATTGAAGGACCCCCTAAGGGTCCTTGAGGAAGACCCATCCATTGACCCTCAAAAAAATCCTTCTGACAGTGTGCAACCACGAGGACAAACTACAAGTCGTCGTTTGAATAATGCTCCGTCGTTTGGTGCCTATAGGTGACACTTACTAAAATCCCAAAGAGGCTCCAAAAAGGAGTCTATGACCAGAACCACGGAAGTGTAGCAAGGCCCATGGTCTAGTCAACGGGGCGTAGATGGGGTCTCATTGTTTGAGACCCCACCTTATTGTCCAATAATAGTTAAGTTAGGGTTTAATTATTTCATTAATTAGGGGTTAAGGTCCGTTATCAAATTGAGTGAAGTAGGAATATATAAGTACCCTTAGTCAATTAAACTAACCAAACTCTTCTAAATTCCCAAAACCTAAATCTCTCTAACTTTTCTCTTATTTCTCTCTCCCCAAACTTAAACCTCAATTGAAGGAACACTTGAGCTTCAAGAAGAGGACGAAATCACCAAGGAATCCATCTCAAATTCATGGTAAAATCATCCTTAAGGTATGGTTACTTTCTCTCTTGGGTTTTTTCCCCCAAGAGATCATTTCAAAGAGGTTTTCAAACTTCCCCAAGACTAGGGTTTCAATCTACACATGGGTTCTCTTTTCAAAACTAAATCATCATTCAGTTGTGATGAATTATGTTCTTTCATTGTTGATCAACTATGTAACTATGGATAATTACTGGTAATTAATTGAGATTTCTCTTTAACCCGTGTTCTTCCCTAAACTCATTAATCTTGAAATTTATATAGTAATTGTGGAAGATGATATAGATGTGGATTACGTAGAACTATAATTTCTATTTATTACTTCTTAAATTTACCTTGTTTATGTATTTGGTTATGTATTTTTTCATAATGGAAGGAAAGGGTAAGAAGGTTTACTCTTCTTGGATTAAATTATGAAAGATGAGTTACTTAGATAGTAATGCTCCTACGTATAATGCGTGGTTGTGATGTTGATAGCAAGTATTCCTCATCCTTCACCCTAGTCTCTTGAATTAGCTATGAAGTATGCATGAATGTTATGATATGATTATTATATGATTGAAAGTAGTTTCTAATAATTATAATAAATTGTTAAGTGAGAGGTTTACTCACTTGTTAGTGTTTTCTAAAGTGAAAGGGTTGTTGTCACTTATGAATACCTATGAGCTATTATGATGAGACATTTGTATTAGAGTCCAGTAGAAGCTATTGTGAAATTGTATGAGGAGTAAAGATGATTACAAAAGGGAATAAACACTTAGCATCCAAAGGGCATGTAAATAAGATGAGGGTCCCACGTTTAGTAAGTACGGCTCCCCACATGGGTTTCCTCACGTTTAGCAAGTATGGGTTCCCAATTTATGTGTTTTCCCATGAGATGGAAACCTTATCATTTAGCAAACAAAGGGTTCTAATAACAATCTCCTTGAAACTCAACTGTGTGCCTTTATAGGACTCCAACTTAGTGGATACACCTAGATAGTTATGTACGAATGATTACACTTTAGGAAAGTGTTAACTATCTCTTTGTGATGTGGGAGTATAACACGGGATTCCATGTACCTCACACGGTCCATGTTAGTTATTGCACTTCTTTCCCTAATGTAAAAGTAAATGTTCAAGTTAAGTGTATGAATTCTTATTAGGGCTTCTACATAAGTGTGAGGGATGGTCATAGTAGTTTTCTTTATGACTAAATTGATTTCATGTTGTGCATGTCAAGTTATATATGATATTTTACAAATAAAGCATGTCTAATAAAGTATTATCTTATGTGTATGTATGAAGTGGGTAACTTAATGTGATACTTAGCTTTGCATAGGGTTTTGGGATTATATTATTTGCATTTAACAACGTATTTCTAGGTTGTCTAAATGTTGGAATAATATTATGTTGAGTTGACTTATAATGCTTATTGTATGTGCATGTTCGGTTAAATTGATAGAAATCATGATTTTACAAAAATGTCCATTTTCTCATTAATTTATGATTTTATGCATAAAAGTCATATTAAATACATGTGGTTTGTATTGGCCCATATTCTTCCCTTTTTTCCCAACAATGTAGGTTCTGGCCATTGAAGAGTTCCTAGGTCATTCGCAAGGATGACTTGGATCTTTTCCCATGTTGTTGGCGAATACTCAAGTTCGAGGATGGTGCCATTTTATCTTGCTTCATTAGTAATGGTTATGTATAAAGACAATGGTGTGTTTCCTTATATTTAAGACTATTGTAAGACTATTTGTGGCATATTGTACTAGTGTAAGGGATATAACAAAATTCTTATGCTTCTATGATCAATGGTTTATATGTAAGACAAATATTATACTACTTCATATGAATTGACTATGTTGCATAAATGAGAAGTCAATGTAATCTTCATAAATGAGAACTCTATGAAAACTTTATATATATATATATA
>NC_028644.1:18678264-18780685 GCF_001406875.1 Solanum pennellii
TATATATACATATATATATAGATATATATGATAAATGAGAAGTCTAAGTATACTCTTCACTATGAAAGAATTTAAAATTTTCCATATTTTCTACCTATGATATTAAGTTATGTGTGCTAAGCGCTACTGTAAGACATGTTCCAGGACGAAGTATCCGGTTACATCTAGGGGGTGCTCCCTGGTCGTGACAAATGCTTTATGACAACATGGAGATTTCTCATTTGATGGTGCATGCCCAAAAAGTTGAGGAGAGTAGGATCAAGAGGAAAAATATAGAGCTTAAGAGCGCAAGGAACCATGATGGGGATACTTCAAAGGGTAAGCTTGAGTATCGAAAAGACGAAATTTTAAGAAGAGAATCTCTAACCAAGACCCTTCTAATGTCCTAAAGACTCATAAGGATGGGGTGTCTACTCCTAGGTCCCAAGGGGGAAATGTGGTGGTTCACCAAGTAAGGTCCATAATGTGGCACATGTGGCAAGAAACATGCGAGTAAATGTCTAATTTAAACGGATAATTGCTTTGGTTAGGGAAAGAGTGGACATATGGTTAGGAATTGTCCCATGGACAAGAAGCAAGGAAAGGAGAGTAATCAAGCACAATAAAGTGGTATTAGTTCTGATTCTCATATGAAGAACCTCTTCTATGCTCTCAGGTCTAGGGTTGATAAAGAGGATTCTCCCTATGTTCTTGCCAGTATGTTTCAAGTATTTTCCATTAATGTTTATGCATTACTGGATCCCGGTGCCACTATCTGTTTAATAACTACTTTAGTGTCTATGAAGTTTGATATGATCCCCGATGTCTTAGTTGAACCATTATTCTGTTTCTACACCAGTGATTCATATTGGATATGGATTGGTTACATGCTTGTTTTACTTCTATTGATTGTAGAACAAGGGTAATTAAATTCCAATTTCCTAATCAACCCATTTTTCAATGGAAGGGGCAAAACACAATCGCTAGAGGTCGTGTGTAAAAGCTTGTAAGATGATTTCTAAGGCATGTCTCTATAACATTGTGAGGGTCAAGTACCTTTGATCTGAAGACCGTAATTTAGATTCGGTCCCTATAGTAAAGGACTTTGAAGAAGTTTTCTCCGATGATTTACCTAGAATTCCTCCCGAACGGGAAATAGATTTCAGCATAGATTTGGTGTCGAATACTAAGCCTATTTAAAGTACTCCATACCGATGGATCCGTACAAGTTCAAGAAATTGAAAATTAACCTCAAGGATTTGCTAGATAAGGGTTTTTCTCAACCAAGCATACCTCCATGTGGCGCTCCGATGTTATTTGTGAAAAAGGAAGATGAATCCCTTAGAATTTTCATCGACTACTGACAACTGAACAAGTTTACTATAAATAATAAGTATCCTTCTTATAACGACCCTAAAAATGAAATAGGTCAAACTAGTGATTTCGATGCGTTTCAGGAGTTAATAATGTATTAAAATAGTGCATTTTAGCATTATTAGTTAGTTCGTAAAGTTTGGGAGCGTTTGGAAGTCAAATGACCAAGAACGTCCATGACATTTGGAAACTAACCTTGTGTGTGCTAGTGTGGCCTTGTTTTAATGTGTTGTATGGATTCTAAAACTTTCTAAAATACTTTTGTTAGGTAAAATGAAGTGAATGGGGGATGAAATATCCAGGTACGACCCCTAAAGTTTGCCCTAGGGCTCCACGAATGGACTGTGAAAATTGGCCAAGCAAGCTGGCCAAGGAGCAGGATTTGTGCCTTGGTGAAACAAAGGTGCATCGTGCCCAGATCGCCCACTCCCTTGTCCAAAATTAATTTCCAAAAACTTGTGGGAGCAGCTCAGGGACGTGGACTTGTTCCACGATAGGAATTCCAAAAATTTATGTGATATTTGACTTGTCTAAAGTGGTCCAATCAATGTAGGGGTAGTTTGTGTATTTTGGGGGTGTGTTTTATACTAATTTTAGGTCATTATACACCCATTTCCCCAACCAAAACCCCAAGGTATCATTTAGAAATAAAAATTTCAAAACCCTCAATAGTTCTTCTTTCCCAAAAGGCTCTCCGAAACTCCATTGGAGCTAGATCTGAAGGTGGAGCTAGGGTTGAAGATTGTGGACGTTTTCTTCACCAAATCTCGTGTTTTTTTTTTCATATTAAGGTATGCTATTTCATCCTTGAAGGTTCTTTCATTCAAGGAGCCCATTTCAAGACTTTTCTAAAAGGGTTTTCAAACTATAACTTCTTCTACTTTGAAATCTAAGCATGAGTCTTGCATCAAAACGTTTTAATAAATGTAATATGTTAGTTTTCAATGTTAGTTGATGATATTAAGGTTAAAAACTTAATGAACCAATGCTCAATACAATTCCTCAAATTTTTTCCTATGAAGTGAGTTTAATGAGAATGACTAGATAATATTATTGTTATTCTTTCTTGGTCGTCTTATTCAGTTTTAGATACTTCCTTAAGGGATTTTTTATGATGGATTATTTGATAAATGGCGAATAGGTGGTAAAGGATTGGATGAAGAACAACTTGTTCTATTTTGGTTAAGTTATGTTGAAGTAACTCTAGAGTGGTATGGTCCACCTTTGGTGGCGGTGTTTACTTGAAGTTTATGAAGTTATATGTGTATTATGAAATGGACTTGAAGGCATTATAAGTGAAGTGAAGTTGTGATTTTGATATGTATATGTATGATATGTGTATTAGAAAGATGAAATGAGTATATTGAAGAGTTGTGTCTATATGAAGTATGTATTTGATATGTGAATTATTATAATGTGTAATTGTGATAAATGAGCATATGAGCATGTCTAGAAGTCAATGTTATAAATTATGGTCATTATGCGAAAGGAGTGCTCAGATGTACTCACACACACACACACTTGGATGCATGAATGAAGTCAACGAATGAAAATGGAGGATTGTAGGGTAGACACTCTTCGTGAGTAGAGATGAAGGGTCTAGACCATCCTTACTATTCCTATAGTATGAAAAGGGGGATTTTGGGTTGAACTCTCTTCGTGAGTTTAGATGAAGTGGTTAGTATCAACCTCACTATTCTTGATAAGCTTTCCAAATGTAGGTTGGAGGTTTGATACCCTTCGTGAGTTAAGATGGGGTGTTCAATGGTTATATCTTAACCTATAGTCAATAAAAGTTTAAGACACCGTGGGTGAGTTACGCTTACCACAGAGAGGATTTAAAGAAGGGATGGGTACATTTACGAGTAGAGATGTTATATCCAATGCACCTCTCGATATGAGTGTTCCTTGTTAGTAGAGAATGAGTTACATAGTAGCAATCTCCTTATCCCTTAACTATGTGCCCGCGTAGGTGTAGCTCTTGGAGAATCCATGTACAACCTAAAGAATATAACTCTACCTTAGGCAAGTAGGGATCCCTCAACCGGTATGGGTAGTACCGGGATTCCATGTCAAGCTCTCATGGTCTATGTCTATTAAAGATAGCCCACACAATTGTATGTAAATGAACTATGACTTCTTAAAGGTGTACTACTTAGGGTTTATAGTTGAATTGGACGCTACCTATCCATTACATAAGTCAACATTTTGAGGGAGTCTTGGTGTGTCCTTATATGAAATGAATGAATGGATCATAATATGATGTAAATGAAAATAATGTGTCTTTATTTTAAATGTTAAGGAAGAGTGTTGATGTTATGACTTGTATGATGAAAGCTTAGTATGTGATGAATGTAATTTGCCTATTCTAAGGTTATTCCTAAGGAACACTAAGTAGAAGTGGTAGTATGGGATGCTACTTTCACATTGCACCAAGTGTAAATTGAGGGTATCCTTGGAAGATTATTCTTATATGAAGTTCCTATGTATATGAATGTTTCTATAGTGTCTTTCATAATGAATGGTGACTCGTGTAAATGAAAAGAAGTAAGCCTATCGCTAGTGTAACACTTGGAAAATTCAAGACACTTCGTAAAACCTAAAATAGGTGTCATGAGGTCCAAGTACTTTTTTAATGTCAATTTTAATGAATTTAGGTCATTTAGAATGTTTAGGAATGAAAACATTGAAGAACGTCTATGACTTCCGCATGTTTGTTCAAAGAGGTACTCGCGTCCCTTAGCGTATTTGACTAGCTTTTAGGAGTTTGAAATGTAGGATTATTGGTAAAAAGGTAGCTAATAGGTGTTTGAGTTGTTTTATGGTCGAAACGTCCGGGTACGAGTCCCCAAGGAGCAACAAAGGGCCCTTGAGGATGACTACTGCAGGTTGAGGCAATAGTGCCTAAAGCAGTGTGCATCGACGAGGCAGTCAACGGCCCATGTGTGGACCAACGCAGCGTTGATGGCACCATTTTCCCACACTTAGCCAAGATGAGGAAGCCCCTCGCCTGCACAGTCTCTGAACTCATCAACGGAGTGTAGGACGGTGGGTGTAAGTTCGTAAACTTATACACGGCCCGTCGGCAGGATTCTTTCTGTGAGGATTGATTTTCCTGTACATTTTAATGTTAACTAATTTACTTAATTAGGTGATTTAGGGGTTAGTTATGGATTAAGGGAAGACTAATTAACTAACTTAACTCCCTTATAAAGGCCCCAACCCCAATTAACCTAATGACAACTCTCAAATACAAAATCTCTTCCTTCTCCTTTCTTTCTCTCTCTATTTGAATTCACCATTGAAGACTAGAGAGGATAAGAGTTTGGGAGCTGTAAAGGGAAGAATTCATCATCACATTATTGTCAAATGTTAAGGTATGGTATCTCATTCACCTTTGAGACTCTTTCCTTAACAGGGTTCATTCAAAATGGATTTCAAAAGTTGATGGTTTGGTCTAAATTCAAGATCATGATCATTAACCACTAATCCTAGGTTGTGATCATGACCTATATTGTATTGTGATCATTCAATTGACTTGGTTATTGATTATATTAGTATCCTATGGTGTCATTATGAATAAATTAACATGAATTATGGGATTTTCATGCTAGTTCTTATTGTTTATCATTATGTGATTATGTTAATCCCATAATTGGGTGGATTTTTGGGTTGATGGTAAGCCAAGATGGTAAACTATGAGGAAGACTTGGTAAGTCATAGAATATCTATATTTACTTTCAATTGTGATTAAATATGGTTAAGTCATGATTTTATATTAGAGTATTCATTGTATTATGATTGATATGGTGGTATGATGTTTAATTGAAATGTCTTGATTATGGTTGTGAGGTTGTTAAGATGTAAATGCTATAAGGATGGTGATGTACACAAATGTGCCTTATTATGAAATGATATGTAATCTGTTAACCTCACTTTATGGATTGTGATGAAAGGACTTACACTCATACAATTCTTATTGAGCTATTGATGATGATGATTATACAAGGGGTAGATCCTATGACCTAAACTAAGCTATGATTGATAATTAAAGGCATAAAGACATTTCAAGAAGGGACTCTAGCTTAGCACCGAGTTAACTAGATTGAGGAGTGTCACTTCCCACATAGGGAAGGTAGGAGCACTTAATTACTCTTGAGGTTGGAGACTATATTTCATGGTGCATAAAGAGGGTCCCAACTATATCTCCTAGTTCTTGAACTATGTTGCTCCCATAGGAATACTAGCTAGTTGATCCACGTAGTTGCTATGTTTCATGCTTTGGTACTACCTTGGCAAGTAGTCCACCTTCTTTATATGTAGGGTCTTATGACACAGGAATCCACACTAGCTCATGTGGTCTATGTCGGTTAGGGCAATATGCTACGAAAAACATAAAATTAATTAAAGGACATGAACTCTAACTTCGATAACCTAAGGGGTCTAGCTTAGTCTAGGTAAGGTGGGACTCTACCTAAGAACTAAACTAGTTATCCTTGAGGGTAGTCTTAGGAGGATGTTCTTATATGTGTTTATGTTATAATGATATTAGATATGTACATGATGAACTTGCACATTGTTGATACCATATATTGATTGGTTCACTTATGAGTTTGCATTGGGTCATATTGTTAAGATAAAGTGAAACGTATACCTAAATGTTATATTATGTGATGTTGGACATTGGTTATGGTTTCTTTTTGAGGTCACTTGTTTAAATAGGGTTATGGGTCTTTCATTTGTCATTGCACTTGTTGACTTTAATAAGGATTCATGTGTTGTTGTCTTGCTTAATATGATGTGATTAATGCTTAACCCTATTTGTGATGTCATTCCTTGATGCGAATGTTGTAGTAAGTCATGGGTTTAAGTATGTTGGGATGCATATTACCTATTTGAGTTAGTAAGTATGTTTGGTTGATTAGTATGACTTGCTTGGTTATGAATGAGACTTTTAAACTTGTAAAATGGCATATTTTGACTAAATGTCCCTTTTTAGCATGTTTTGACATTATATGTGCATATGGTCTCATACTTAGTAAATGTGGAGTACTAACCCCATTTTCTTCCCTTTTCCCAAACATTTTTATATTCCTCTTGTTGAAGTGTTTTTTGAGGGCGACATTGAAGAAGGCTTGGATTTCCTTATTCATCCAAATAGGGTAGGTCCTCAATTTTCGAGGGCAATGAAACTATCTACCTTACGCACTTGTTATTAGCTTAAAGACCGTTTCATTTCTTTCCTTTTCAATTGAGTACTATACATTTGTATGAACTGTATATGGTGTTGTTGGAATAATGTAAGGGCTATGCCCAAATTTGATATATTCTTAATAGATAGTTATGAGATGAGACGACTTTTATGACTATGTTATTCTCTATATAACGATGTGCAATAAAAGTAGAAGTCTATGTAACCTTTCTATACGAAGGGTCTATGTATACTCGATACGACAATATTATGTGTATATAGAGGTATATGTAAACCTCCAAATAGATGTAATGGAAAGTTTTAAATTTTTCCAAAATTTTAACGTATGAATGTAATGGCATGAGACTAAAAGGCTAGTCTTAGTCCTTCAAAAGAAAACAACGCCGGTTATGTCTAGGGGCTAAAATTGGATGTGACACCTAGTTGTATTAAGGATCTCTTGAGTAGGTATTGAGGGGGTTGTATGGGTGATCTCTTTATGTCTTACTTAGGGGAGCCTTTGGAAAACTTAGGATAGGAGTATTTCATGTGTATTTTAGGGTTCACTGTAAGTATGCTTTTACATTGAGTATGTTTTGCCTAATGTGCTAAATGATGGTCTTAAATGATACCTGGTTACTTAATTCTTGAAGGTTTTTATCAAAATAGCATGACTTGTATGTTTCAACTAAATTGTCCCTTTTTTCATGATTTTGCATATGACATACTTAGTACAATGTTTGTACTAACCCCATACTTTTCTATACTTTATAATTATAGGTTTGGAGGTAAGGAGAAGTGTATAAAGCAAAGCTTTGACATATACTCTCTCAAGACTTTGTATGTCCTCATATATTCGAGGACATAGTCTATGTTTCTTAGTTCAATTATTAAGACTTATTATGTATTTCTTTTAATGTAAAGGGACATGTCCCTAAGATATTTGATCATTTCTTTAAGTATGGCTTGTAACGATGAGAATATCTTAGTATTTATTAAAGAATTTTTGTTTATATTAAATGTGATGAAAAGTTTAAATTTCTGCACTACTTTTCATGTCTTATGTAATCAATGATGTCTAAGAGGCTTGTGCAAGACCTTTGAAAGGTCGAGTAGTACCTGAGGGTTTTTTTAACTTCTAGGTTGTACCTTCGAGTCCTTACACTCTTCGTAGGATTGATGATTTGTTTGATCAACTCCAAGTTGTGAGTTACTTTTTGAAAATTGATTTGAGGTCAGGGTATCACAAACATAGGGTGAGGGGTGTTGACATTCCTAAGACGACTTTCAAAACGTAGTATGGTCATTATGAGTTCCTAGTCATATCTTTTAGTCTAACTAATGCGCTGATGACTTTTATGGACCTTATTAATAGAGTGTTCCAAAATTATCTTGATTTATTCATAATTGTTTTTATTGATGCTATCTTTGTATATTCTAAGAGTGAGAATTAAAACATGGGTAATTTGAGGATAATATTGCAAGTCCTCAAAGAACATCAACTCTTTGCTAAATATAGTAAGTGTGAATTTTGGTTGAGATCAATTGCTTTTCTTGGTCACATTGTTTCAACTTAGGGTATCGAGGTGGATCCGAAGAAAATGGAGGCTGGTAAGAATCGTCCTATACCTTTGATTCAAACTGATATTTGAAGTTTCTTTGGTTTAGCCGGGTGTTATAGTAGATTTGTTGATGGGTTTGCATCTATCTTCTCCTTTTACAGCCTTAACCCAAAAGAAAGTTAAGTTTGCGTGGTCGGAAGCTAGTCATAGAGGCTTTCAAGAGTTCAAAGATAATCTTACCTATGCTCCGGTTTTAACCTTACCGGAGTGTACCTAAGGGTTTGTGGTATCTTGTGACGCTTCTTGAGTAGGCATATGTTGTGTCCTTATGCAACATTTTAAGTTGATAGTATATGTCTCTAGACAACTCAAGGTGCATGAGAAGAACTATCCAACTCATTATCTTAAATTAGCGGCCATAGTATTTGCTTTGAAGATATGGAGACACTATTTATATTGGGTGCATGTGGATGTATTCACCTACCATAAAAGTCTTCAATATGTGTTCACTCAAAAAGTTAAATCTCTGACAAAAAAGATTATTATCACTCTTAAAGGACTATGATATGAGTGTCCTTTAATACCCCGGCAAAGTCAATGTGAATGCGAATGCTCTAAGTCAAATGACTATGGGTAGTGTAGCTCATTTTGAAGATGGTAATAAAGAGTTAGTCAATGATGTGCATATATTGGCCAATTGGGTGTTTTACTTGAAGATTCTCCAAAAGGGGGTTTCATGGTCCATCATAACACCGATTCATCTTTAGTTGATGAGGTGAAGTCTAAGAAATTTCATGGTCCATCATAACAACGATTCATCTTTAGTTGTTGAGGTGAAGTCTATGAAACATCTTTCATCCTCTATTTATGGAAATTAAGGAGTGGGTGATACGCTCAAACTTACTTCTCAAATAAGAAGTAAAGCGGTCGTGTCAAGTAAATAACCCAACTAGTGAGGTTGGAATCGTTCCCACGAGGAAAATAGTTTAGACTTAACTTCAATCTATTATTGCTATTGTTCGGTCAATTACTTCCTTTGAAAGCAACAACAATAAAAGGGGGGTTTTCTATTTCTAAATAAATGAAACTAACTAGCGAAATTGAAAGAGACACTTAACAGCTTCGAATGTTGGAGTTTAATCAATTAATCAAAGTTACTACGGTTTACATGTTCCCCACAAGTTCATAACTCGATAAGTCTAACTATAACAATTCTTTCCTAGTATCTTGCATGCAATGTGATAAGTTATGTATTTATAAATCCTTGGTCCGGCATCTAGAAAATTTCACTCCGCACCTTGGTCCGGCTACGTGTGTTACTATCCTAACCCTTATCTTTACCTCATATTAAGCATCATATTCGATATTTGACTAAGTTATTACCTCGTACCAATCAATACTAGCCTATTAGATAGTATACACTAAATCTATGTTGATATTCTTTTCCTATTATCTACCTCCTTGGTCCGGCAAGTAGCATTCAGGCGAGTTCTAATGTTGGCCATCTGTTAAAAAGGCTTCTAAGTGAAAGAATTATCAATACATGCAAGACACTATTCTAGAATTGTTATTTTAGTTAGGTTTTGCCTCATTATTTGCCCATGGTTTCCACAACCCTAGTTATGGAGTTTTGTTACCCATAGCCATAGTCACAATATTCAAATATATTATATAAGAATTCATGTACTTACTTCGATGAGAAAGAGTAAAATCCGAACGTTCGCTTGATTAATCAACAAAAATCACCAACAATCACTTACAAGAATCTTAAAGTAATCAAGAATCTCACAAACAGTCTAATGATAATCAAAGGTCTAACCAAATAATCAAGAGTCTCACCTAATAATACAGAGTCTAACCTAATAATACAGTGTCTAACCTCAAAAACGAGGTTTTTCGAACTATTTATAGAAAATAAAAACCTAATTAAACATGGATTCTATTTGCTAGAAATCTGTCAAAATGCGGCTGGGTCGCCGGACCTCGCAACGGATCGTCGTGGTCACGACGGACTGTCACGGTCTCCGTCGTCCCATACTTGTGCAATTTCTTCTGCTGCTCTCTTCATTACCCTCGACGGCAAGTATGACGGATCGTCACAGGCACAACCGTTCGTTGAGGGTCTTCGTTCCAAAACACTTTAACTCTTGGAATATGGGTACTGGGACTACTTCTCCGAACTTCATGATGAACCTGCAGGACGGACCGTCATAGACACGACGGACCGTCATGGACTCCGTAACCCCACACTTGGTCAGACTTCCCCATCTTCCTTCAGCAGCTGCACTACGCAGCCACCTACGGACCTTGACAAGCATGACAGACCGTCACAAGCTCCGTAGGTGGTCTCTTCTGCATTTCATCACTCAAAATCCTCCGTATTCATCTTTGGACAAATTTACTGCAAATAAGGAGAAACTTATATAAAAATTAGCACAAAAAGGCTTTTGGACACACTAAACTTAAGGAAAAAGTATTAATAATACCGTGAAACCATGGTATATCAACACCCTTAACTTAAATTCATTGTTTGTCCTCAAGCGACGCACTATGACTCAATACACAATCTTTGTACAATATATCCATTTTTTATCCTTTGCAATCATTTGTCTAACAATCCCGATTAATCTCATCATATTTATGCATGCTATCACTATTAGGCTTGAATTATGTGGAATCAGGCCATGACACAGACTCACCATGCACTAACACCTATCCCTTCAATTTCTCACCGAGGTGCTAATATTTCCGGTAATGCAACTAGTGTCCTCACTTCAAAACAAATTCTCATTTTTTACACAATGATTTAAGTTTGAGTATAAGGATTACTTTTCAACACTCACTCTCAGAACAAATTCACACTCATTCATACCTATTGCCATAAGCTTGCCCTTATTTTCACTGCTTTAAGTTCGGTATACAACCCTAAGGATGACGATAGGACTTTCTTAGTTTGTAACATAGGCTCAGGGTCAGGTAGGGTATATTTAGTTATACTTTAGTTACTTTTTTCCCTCCTTGACATATCGGCTAAACATACCATTTTTTATCATTTTATTTTGCCTAGTTTCCCACATTCTTTCACCTTGCTATTTTCCCTTTCTTTCATTTGTGTAAGTGACTCTCTTCGTTTCTTGCTTGTATATTTTTTTTTCATTTTTACTTTTCTTTCAACTAATCCTTGAGTCACTTTACTTTTGTTCTTTCTCTCTCTTTATTCTTTCAACCCCACTTTCCAGAGCATTCCTCATAATAGTCACCCTCAACTCATGGCTTTGCCATGAGTCAAAGTACACAATTCCCAAAGTTGGGTCAAGGCAAGAACAAAGGTTGTTTACTGCATTAGCCACCCTCAACTTATGCTTTTGGCATAAGGTGAGGTGCACATGTCCAAGGAGGGACCAGGGACAACACATTATTCCCAGAAAAGATCAGTTGGGGTGAAAAAGAAAGGTCTAATTTAAGCTCAGATCATTTGGATCAAAGAAGGATAAATTTCCTTTGGTTTTCTTTTATTTAGGTAAAAAATGGGCTATATTGAATAAGGTCCTATGATCCTTTCCTAATTGTCAATTACAGCATACTTTTAGCAGGACTAACAAGGCAAGTTCTAGATCAGTACAACTAGTGGACTATTCAAATCTTCCTCACACTCACTTTACATCTCATCACTCTACCAGATTATCATACACCTAGTTCTAATTTTAGACTTGGGTAATGCAGTGGTGTACCTCTATGTCATGCTTAGAGCCACATATTTATCAATTACTATGCCTAGTCATGCATCATTTTTCAATTTATCAAGATATCATTTTAGCCATCATGCTCCAGAATTAAACTATGTACACAAGATATAGACATGCCGGTTAAACAGAAAAAGTAATCAGTCTCTTGGGGAAAAAGAACACAGGCAAGAAAACCCCAAAAGAGGATAATGAATTGGGCTACTCAGACTTCACCCTAGCACTCATTTTCTATTTACCCCACCCCCAACAAAAAGACATGCAATTGTCCCCAATGCATAAAAATTGAAATACTAGAGTGGTAGGTGAAGCAAACATGGGGCGCAAAGCACCGACAATCAGCAAGCTGGTGGGTCTGGTTCCCCGGAACCCACTTCCCCTGTAATCTGGAAACCCTCAGTGGTGTCCTCAGCAACAACAACACTATCAGCAGTGCCTCCCGCTATCTCCACAGTTCGGGAGCTAGACCCCCCAGCCGCTAACTCTCCTGCTCTCATCTGGGGCGCCTCCTCCTCAGCAAGCGAGGCTCTCCTTGCAGCCTCGATCTCACGGCACTCCTTCTTCCGTTCTCGCGCCTCATCCTCCGCTCAACCCCTACGCCTCTTGGCATGCTCTTGAAGGGGAGGTGGTGGAATCTCTGAGGTGGCGAATAGGGCCGCCAACACTGTGTCTTCAGTAGGCTTTGGTGGCGGTATTACCTTTGGTGGCGGTATGTACTTTAAATATAAGAATGTGAATATACTTCTGTATTATGAATGAGGCCGTGAAGGCATAATATGTAAAGTATGATGAAAATGATGTTGTTCTTGTTTATGTGCTTTTATTGAGCTTGCTATGTGGAGTAAGATGATAATGAGGTTGTTCTTGTTGCTATGCTTTATGAAGCTTGTTATGTGAAGTATGCTAGAGATAATGTCTAAAGGAACTGTATGATTATGTGAATCATGTCAAAGTGTGTAATATGATGAATGAAGATGTAAGCATGTTTAGAAGCCAATGTTATGAAAGTGATGATTTGTGTGAAAGGTATGCTCACATGTACACACAAACTCACACTTTAAATGAATGGAAGTTAACAAATTTGAATGAAAGGGGAGTTTTGGGGTGAATAGTCTTCGTAAGTTGAGATGAACTGTTTAGTAGCGACCTTACTATTCCTAAGAGGTTTCTAAGATAAGTTCGAGGTTGGATACCCTTCATTAGTTGAGATGTCGTATTCCAATGTAACCTCTAGGGATAATTATCCTTCGTGAGTTGATATGCGGTGCTAATTACCTATCCCTTAGTCCATAGTAAAGATTGTTTAAGACTATGTGCCGGAGTTATGCTTAGGACCGAGAGGATCTAAAGAAGAGGTGGGTGCACATTGTGAGTAGATATATGGTACCCAATGTACCTCTTGACATGAGTACTCCTTGTTAGTAGAGAATGAGTTACTTAGTAGAAATATCTTTATCTGTAACGACCCAAAGTACCCTCAAGTAGTAAGAGCACTCTTACATCGCAACACGGCGTCGTCGACCTGTCGTAGGTCTAAGACAAGCCCTTAGACATCTTTGATTGCATAATCGTGAAAATAGAAGATAATTTAAAACTTTACATAGTACATCATATGCTAGAGCAACACTTCATTTATATATATAAAATACCATACGTACATGAGTAGACTCTAATTCTCTCTGCCATCTTAAGACACAACTTAGTTGAATAGAATAGAGGCATGGATCATAACAACATAAAATAATATGTAAGCTATTACATAATTAAATAGGAACTTGACATAGGGAAATCGTTTAATCATAAGGATCCCTCTTCTTGAACTTGGAAAATATATCCAAGATCTTCACCTAGGAGACATCCTTTCGCCATCACCACCTACACTTTGTGTAAAAGATGAAGAATAATTGTATTAGTGCAAGAATGCACTAAGTACGACAACCATGAAAAAATATGTGCTTAAAGAGGAAATTCAATTTGAAATCATGCATCATGTCAATTTAGTAAACATCATAAACATAGGCACATATAAGATCAATGTAGTTCACACACATCATATAGACATGGATACTACTTATAATAGCACATAAAGCCATTTATCATACTTTGAGGCATATTCAATACATAAAATACATTACATTTCCTTTATCTTACTTCTTTCCTTAAGTAACCCTCAAGTGTACTTTGGTACAACATATCACCTTAATATTCTTTCATAGATATCATTCATAACACAATTCAGAAGACTTACACACCTCATAGTCATAAACTCACACAAGTACCATCACCTAAGACAACTCCTTAGTCACTCTAGTGCAATGTGTAGGTAAAATCCCATAATACTACTTCCACCAAGTGTACCTAAGAAGCTATCCTAGACTAGGAATAACATATTTAACAAGTCATAACACCTTCATTTATAACTTGGCATAAGGCCACATTACTCATATCATCATATAAGGACTCTTTACTTTACTACAACGTTAGTCATAACTCATTTAGTTCATATCATAGGCAAACCACCCTCCAAACCCCTTCACAAGCTTACTTGTGCAATGTACACATGGAGTCCCATACCCCAACATATACTAAGTAAACTCATTTAGAGGTCATAAGTTTAATTCACATGCATAGTCATAATTCATTTCTTGACCTAGAAAGGTCACTGAACATGCATTCATACAAGTCATACATAACATAAGTCCTTACTTCATAAGTGTCTCCAATACTATACTTTCTTGTAGTCATCTAGAGCAGTCCTATCTTTTCATACATAATATTTCTCAAAGCATTCTAAGATGAGAACGTCCTTACATTATAGACCCTATTCATGTGAGAATGTCCTTTCACATATTAATACAATCATACATCATGTGTGTGTGCATACAATATGAGATCTACCTTTACATAACACCTCTAATCACACATGCTCCTAACTTCATTAATCATCCACTTATATGCATAAAAATAGGTTATGACTCATAGGAAACTACCCTTTCCTTAATCATCATGAATCTACCCTACTCATAGATATGCATGCAGTGTGTGTGTACATTGGTCAACATGATCATATCATGGCTATCACATCGTATTGAGGAAGACATCCTTTACAGATCACAAAAAAATATACAACATTCTTCAAGTCTTGTGTCAAACACATATATATTTTTTTAGGACTATAAACTATACACACTCACAATATATCATAGGAGGCAAATACATATTCAACAGTAGAATTAAACACTCCCAGCATGATTTGATAAAACATTCATATAGGGTTCATATTTGTAAGGGTCATGCTAAAAGTACATATTTCATCATTAGCCATATAGATCACACCTAACCCTAACATGATCATCACAAGTGTACATATAAAATCAACTCCATACCTAGGTCATGCAACTACATCGGAGGGCTATTCATATTAATTAACCTTTGTATCCAAAGACATTAAGGCCATGATCATAAAACATAAACGTGTACAAGAATGTAAACATCGCCACCATAAGTGGTTCATACAAATCAACACAATTCAATATACATTCTAAGCTAATTAGAGGAAATAGTTCAACTTAACAAATATCCAAGCTAATGATCATCTTTGGTCATTCCTCCACAATTCATATTCAATTGAAATATATAGTAATACGAATAAGCAGTTCAATACAATCTAATCACAATTCTATAAACATGAATTCTAGATCACAAGATCTACATTATAGCAAATTTATGAAATTAGAAAGATATGGGTTTTTAATATGATTAGATATAAATTCAACAAAAAATCAGTGCCCAAACATAAAACCATCATTATAATTCTTTTGAAATCAATTTGAGAATAAATCCATGGCTAGATTGAGAGATAGGATTTTTGACTTAGAATAATGGAGAATACGCAACTTATCCTCTTATGCAAGACTCCTATCATGAATATGATACTTAGAGACTATTTGGTTTCCAGCTTGAGTAATAATAAAAGGAAAAGATTCATGAATTTACCCTACTCAAATCATACATCATGTGTGTGTGCATACAATATGAGATCTACATTCACACAACACCTCTAATCACACATGCTCATAACTTCATTAATCATCCACTTATATGCATAATAATAGGTTATGACGCATATGAAACTACCCTTTCCTTAATCATCATGAATCTACCCTACTCAAATCGTTCTCCCCCACTTAGGATAAACCTATTTAACATCAATTTATCTCAACCTTATGAGAATTTTATCTTACCAACCTTATCAACTAAGCACATCATCCCTCTCTTGGGATCTAAGCTCATGAAAAACAATCTTACCTTCACTACAAAGTGATTTTTAATCTTGAGATGTTCAAGAAAACTCAATATTGGAACATCAAAGGAAGTTAAAATCTTATCATCTATACACATGATTCCCCACTTAGGGTAAGCTTAATAACATAATACCCTTAAACACAATGGTCGAGGCAAGTCAAGACCAACCTACAAGATTCATCACTTATGGTGGAACTTTCCAACAAACCATGCCTAGGTACAATCTAAGCACTTCCTCAATTGACCATATTTAAATTCAAGTTTAAAAGACAACTAACGACTTCAAAGTAGGTAAACCTTAATTCTCTCCTTCTCTTCAAAAGCTAAAGGGTACATATCATTCATCCCCCAAGTCACCTTTGGGTAATCATACATCCAACTTATGGAATAAAACTCCTTTTCTGCCTTTTTTACCATATTCTGCAAGACTTCTAAAGCCTATATCATTATATCATGTTACCATCCGAAATAATCATAAGTCAATCCACTATTCCAAGGGAAACTCCATTCAACCATAACAACTACTAACAAGCTATAACCACATCATATCATAACTTCTCAACATAACATCTCCTTCCTCATAAACCACCTAGAGCCATAAATGATATCACATCAACATATACTAAATTCACCTTCACATATACTCATCCAATCGGAAACAAAGTTAAGCATAAAAAACTCACTTTTTCTCACCAAAGTTTATAGATATCATCTAATTAAAGAAATCACATTTAAAAGACCACCCGATAAGAAAACATAAAAGAGAGATCTTATAGATTTAAGTTTTACGGCACGAAATGAGAATAGTGAAGAAGGGAAACCCTATCTTCCTATAGCCTCTTGCTCCTAGATGTGTCGCGAATCACCACCAATGAACGAGACTCTAGTAGATGTGGAAATATGAGACTTTGAAACCTAAACACAAACCACAAAACCTTATGCTCTGATATCAACTTTCCAATAACCAAAAGTACCCACTTATTAGTTAGAGAACTCTTAGATTGCCACACGGCGTCGTAAACCTCTTGGAGGTCTAAGACAAGGCCTTAGATATCTTTCATTGCATAATAGGGAAAATAGCAGAAAATTTAAAACATTACATGGTACATCATATGCTTGAACAACACTTCATTTTAAAATATTAAATATTTTAAGTACATAAGTAGACTCTATGTCTCTTTGCCATCTTAAGAGACAACTCAATAGAATAGAATAGGGACACAACATTTATAAACATCAAATAATATCTAATCTATTATATAATTGAATAGGAACTTGATATAGGGAAGTCCTTAAATCATAAGTATCCCTTTTCTTGAACTTGAAAGATCTATCAAACTATTCAGCTAGGAGACATTGTCTTGCCATCACCACCTACACTTTGGGAAAAAATATGAAGAAGAGGTATTAGCACAAGAATTGACTAAGTATAGAAACCACACAAAAACATTCATTTAAAGAGGACATTCCATTTGAAATCATGCATCACATCTTTTTAGTAAACATCATAAAAATAGGCACATACAAGTCAATATAGTTCTCACACATATCATATAGACATGGATACTACTCATAATAACACTTAAAGTCATTTATCATACTTTGAGGCATATTCAATACATACAAAACATTATACATCTTTTATCTTTAATCTTTCCTTAAGTAACCCTCGTGTGTACTTGGTACGATGTATCGCCTTGAGGTCATCTTATTATAGTCTTTCATGAATATCATTCATAACACTATCACATATATTCACAAGACTTAAACACCTCATAGAAATAAACTACAAACAATGACCATCACCTAAGACAACTTCTAAGTGACACTAGTGCAACGTGTATGTAGCATCCCATAATACTAGTTCCACCAAGTGTACCTAAGAAGTTACCCTAGACTAGGAATAACATATTGAACAAGTCACAACAACTTCATTTATAACTAGAAATAAGGCCACATGCTTCATAGAATCATATAAGGACTCTTTACTTGACTACAACCTTAGTCATAACTCATTTAGTTTATATCATAGGTAAACCACCCTCATAACCCCTTCACAAGCTTACTTGTGCAATGTACACATGGAGTTCCATCCCCCACTTTTATAAAGTAAACTCATTTAGATGTCATAAGTTTAATTCACATGCATAGTCATAATTCACGTCTTGACATAACAAGGTCACTTAACATGCATACATACAAGTCATACATAACATAAGTCCTTACTTCATAAAAGGCTCCAATACTTTCCTTTATGGAAGTCCTCTAGTGGAATCATATCCCTTCATACATCATATTTCTCAAAGCATTCTAAGATGAGAACGTCCTTTCCTCATAGACCCTAATTCATGTGAGAATGTCCTTCCACATATTAATACAATCATACATCATGTGTTTGCGCATGCAATATGAAAACTACCTTCAAATAACACCTCTTATAACACATTTCCATAACTTCATTATTCATCTACATACATGCATAAAAATAGTTAATGACGCATAGGAAAACTACCATTTCCTTAATAATCATGAATCTACCCTACTCATAGTTATGCATGAAGTGTGTGTGTACATTAGTCAAATGATCACATAATGGCCATCACATAGTATTGAGGAAGACATCTCTAAAGATCAAAACACATGTACAATATTCTTCATGTCTTGTGTCAAACACATCTACATAATTTAATACTATAGACGACACATACTCACAATACATCATAGGAGGCAAATACATATTCAACAATAAAATTAAACTCTCCCATCATACTTTGATAACACATTTATATAGGGTTGATATAGGTAAAAGGGTCATAATACAAGGATATATTTCTTCATTATCCATATAGAACCACTCTTAACCTTGATATGATCCTCACAACTATACATATATAATCATTTCCACACCTAGGTCATGCAACTAGTTCGGAGGGCTATGCATATAAATTCACCTTTGCATTTAACACCACCAAGTCCATGATCATAATATATAAACGTGTACAAGGATGTAAACACCGCCACCATAAGTGGACCATACAAATCAACACAATTCAATATATATTCTAAGAAAAATAGAGGAAATAGGTCAACTTTTCAAATCTCCAAGCTAATGATCATGTTTGATAATTCCTCCACAACTCATATAAAATTGATATATATAGTAATAGCAATACGAAATTCAATACAATCTAATCACAATTCTATAAACATGAAATCAAGATCACAAGACCCACATTATAGCCAATTTAAGAAATTAGGAGGATCGTGGGTTTTTCATATAATTGGATACAAATTCATCATAAAATCACTGCCTAAACATATATTGATCGTTAGAATTTTTTTGAAATCAATTTGAGAATGAACCCACAACTAGATTGAAAGATAGGATTTTTGACTTAGAATCGTGTTTTTAAAACCTTTGAAAGGACTCCACAAATGAATGATTATCTATTGATGAAGGACCACCGTAGCTTCTACATCAGAAAACCCGCGAAAATCTGACATGAAATCTCAAAGAATCCACCTCCATACTTTGTTCTTGAGTTTTATCTTCAATGGAGGTTATGGGTTTTTGGAAGAGAAGTGTGCTTTGGAGATTTTTTATTTCTTAATGGGTGTTGGGATTTTTTCTTCGGAAAGTGTTTAAAAAGGTCCTACAAACAGTTAATAAATGTCCTCCTAAGTTACCAAATCTTGGTTCTGGTTGCTGCCTTGGGCAGCCTCCTTGTCCAAGGTTTGTGTCCTCCTTGGGGGCCCTTAGGGTGGGCTCCTGGGAGTCGTACCCAAAAAATTTTACCCTTAACATGCCTATTAAGATAATAGAGTCAACTCCACTATTTTTGGAATTCAATTAACACATAAAAAAGGCAAACATACAAGGACGCAATAGAACGTCTAAAGACAAACTTTAGAACGTCTTGGACGTTTGACCTCCAAACCTCTTCAAATCAAGTATGCATACTATAAAACACTTAATCAACCTATTATTAACCTTTTAAAACACATGTTAGTCTATAGATACCTTAGTTCATTTTGAGTGTCATACACTATCCCCCACTTGGGAAACATTCGTGCTCAAATGACACTTAAAACATTATAAACACTTTCAAGGACTCAAAGACCCATATAAAATCTCACAACACTCAACATGGTATAACACATTAGTTAATGCACACACAATACAAGGAACACCTCTTCATACTATCATGAAACCAAAGAAACATAATCAAACATGGACTACTCATACAATTATTTCCATGCATACTTACTTCTTCATACTTATTGCCATTTGGAGGAACTACCTTCTCCAACTTTGGGCATGTGCATATTTTCACCACAAGATTTAACATCTAATGAATTTACACTTAGGCATAATCCACACTTAAAAAATTGAGAAAATTTGGACTTATTTAGTTACACAAGAATTATGAATAATGTAGATCAACTACAATCTTATAATCTAGACATAATATAATCAAGGTCTTATATGGCATTACAATGCTTAGCTTTTTTGAGGAGGAACTACCTTCATTTAGTCACAACATATACACATGGTATCATAGAGTTCATATGAAAGCAATGCATAGAGGTTAATTCATATTAAAGAGGATTTATTTACTCCAAACCATATTATGCCTATACTTACTTCCTTATGAAATACACATGGTAGGTCACACAAAGTATATCATAATATTAGGAAGTAAATTTATAGCTTATTCGTTCTAGCACATCACTAACTTTCATAAACATGCATCATTTAGGGAAGTTTATTACAATTTATAGGCACACAAGAACACATAGGTTAGACAAACCGTCACTCCTCCAGTGTGAGCCTTTAATAACACTTCCTAAATCTCAAAAGTCTCACATATTTTTCCAAGAGACTCATCTTATTTCATTTGAAGGAGACTCAATTTCTCATTGTGAGGCAAAAACACTACATATTATGAGTGATGTAAAGCATGAATACTAAGCTATGTCATGAGATGAAATTGCATATTTATGAAAGATGCACAAAAATATGAGCAACATGCAATTTATCAAAAATTCTTTTTCATGCATTGATGACCTTCCATATGCATAACATATTGTCATTTGAGACATGCATAATATATGGAGAACATGCAACTTATCGTTTTATGCAAGACTCCTATCATGAACAAGCAACTTAGGAACTCTTTTCTTGAGTAAGAATAGAAGGAAAAGATAGGGATATGTACAACCTTACTCAAATCATTCTCCCCACATAGGATAAACCCATTTAAGAGTAACTCATCTCAAACGTAGGGGAATTTTGGCTTACCAACCTTATTAACTAAGCACATCATCCCTCTCTTGGAATCTAAGCTCATTAATACCCTTCGTACCATCACTACAAAGTGATTCTTAATCTAGAGAAGTTCAAGAGAACTCAATAAAAGAACATCAAGGGAAGTTAAAATCATATCATCTATACACATTATCCACCACTTTGGGTAAGCCTAATCACATCATGCCCTTAAACACAAAGTTCGAGGCAAGTCTAGACAAACCTTCAAGGTTCATCACTTAAGGTGGAACTTTCCAACCAACCATGCCTAGGTACAATCTAAGCACTTCCTCAATTGACCATATTTAAATTCAAGTTTAAAAGAAAACTAACAAGTTCAAAGTAGGTAAAACGCAATTCTTTCTTTCTCCTAAAGAGCTAAGGGGTACATACCATACATCCCACTAAGTCACCTTAGGTTAATCATACTTCCAATTTATTGAATAAAACTCCTTTTCCCCCCTTTTACCACATTTTCCATGACTTTTCAAGTCTATATCATTATATCATGCTACCATCCTACAAATCATAAGGCAATCAACTTTTCCAAAGGTAATTCCATTCAACCATAACAACTACTAACAAGCTATAATCACATCATATCATAACTTCTCAGCATAGCATCTCCTTCCTCATAAACCACCTAGAGCAATAAATGACATCATATCAACATATACTAAATTCACCTCCACATATACTTATCAAACCTTAAACCAAGGTAAGCATAAAAAATTCACCTTGAACCAAGGTAAGCATAAAAAACTCAGATTTTCTCCCTAAAGTTTATAGATATCATCTCATCCAAGAAATCACATCTAAAATAATACCGGGCAAGAAAACATAAAAGAGAGATCTTATAGATTTATGTTCTATAACATGAAATAAGAATAGGGACGAAGGGAAATTCTATCGTCCTATAGCCTCTCGCTCATACATGTGTCGCGAATCACAACTGATGAATGAGACTCTAATAGACGTGGCAATAGGAGACTTTGAAACCTAACTACAAACTTTAAAACCTTATGCTCTGATATAAAGTTTGTAAAGACCCAAAGTACCCCCTAGTAGTGTGAGTACTCTTAGATCTCCTCTCGGCCTCGTCGACCTCTCGGTGGTCTAGGACAAGGCCTTAGATATCATTCACTGCATAATCGGGAAAATAGCAAAAAATTTAAAAAATTACATTGTACATCATATGCTAGAACAAAACTTCATATATATATAAAATATCATAAGTACATAAGTACACTTTAAGTCTTTTAGCCATCTTAAGACACAACTCAATAGAATAGAATAGGGACACAACCCTTAAAAACATAAAATAATATCTAAGCTATTACATAATTGAATAGGAACTTGACATAGGGAAATCCTTGAATCATAAGGATCCCTTTTCTTGAACTTGGAAGATCTATCCAAGCTCTTCCCCTAGGAGACATCCTTTAGGAATCACCACCTACACTTTAGGTAAAAAGATGAAGAAGAATGGAATTAGTACAAGATTTCTCTAAGTATGGCAACCATGCAAAAATACGTGTTTAAAGAGGACATTCCATTTGAAATCATGCATCATATCTTTTTAGAAAACTTCATAAACATAGGTACATATAAGCTCAATATAGTTCTCACCCACATCATATAGACATGGATACTACTCATAATAGCACATACAGTCGTTTCTCATAGTTTGAGGTACATTCAATACATACAATACATTACATTTCTTTTATCATATATATTTCCTTAAGTAACCCCCAAGTGCACTTGGTACAATGTATCACCTTGAAGTCATCTTATAATAGACCTTCGTAAATATCATTCATAACACAACCACATATAATGACAAAACTTAAATATCTCATAGATATAAATTTCACACATAGACCATCACCTAAGACATCTCCTATGTCACACTAGTGAAATGTGTATATAGAATCCCATAATACTACTACCACCAAGTGTACCTAAGAAGTTACCCTAGACTACGAATAACATATTTAACAAGTCATAACACCTTCATTTATAATTAGACATAAGTCTACATGCTTCATAGCATCATATAAGGAATCTTTACTTTACTACAACCTTTGTCATAACTCATTTAGTTTATATCATAGGTAAACCACCCTTATAACCCCTTAACAAGCTTACTGGTGCAATGTATACATGGATTCCCTTACCCCCATATATACTAAGTAAACACATTTAGAAGTCATAGGTTTAATTCACATGCATAGTCATAATTCATGTCTTGACATAACAAGGTCACTTAACATGCATTCATACTAGTCATACATAACATAAGTCCTTACTTCATAAGAGACTCCAATCCTCTCATTTCTTGAAGTCATCTTGAGCAATGCTTAGATAGAGTACCTATTCTAAGTACACTTCTCAGCGAATTATGATTAGAATTCATATTCTTATATTAGTTCATTTTTTATGCTTCGGGAGACATATCCATAACCGACATAGATCATTTTAGCTACATGGAATTCGGTGTTGTACTCCAACACCTAAAAGAGAGGGTTCTACTTGGCAATGAAAGTCCTTTATATAAAATAGTTATTCTAGTTGGATCAATAAGCTATAATCTATGGGAGCACGTATTTATAGAACAAGGAGATTGGTTCTAGAAACCTTGACTTGCTAACGATGAGGTTTCCATCTCATGTGACAACTTCTAGGTTGGGAACCTTGATTTATTAACGTGAAGGTTCTCTTATGGGAAGCCGGACTTACTAACGTGAAGCTCCCACTCTCATTTGTCATGTTCACTCGATGCTAGGCTCTAACCCCCTTTTTAACAGATATTTAATCATTTATTGCATTAAGTCATAAAAAGGGCCTTAAGTGTTTGCTCCTTCATACATCATATTGGTCAAATGATTCTCAGATGAGAAGTCCTTTCATCATGGACCCTAATTCATGTGAGAATATCCTTTCACATATTCATACGATCATACATCATGTGTATGTACATATAATGTGAGATCTAGCTTCACATAACACCTCTAATCACACATGTTTATAAGTTCATTAATCATCTACTTACATGCATAAAAATAGGTAATGACGCATTGGACAACTACCTGTTCCTTAATCATCATGAAACTACCCTACTCATAGATATGCATGAAGTGTGTATACATTGGTCAACATGATCACATAATGGCTAGCACATAGTATTTATGAAGCCATCCTCTAAAGATCACAAAACATGTGCAACATTCTTCAAGTCTTGAGTCTAACAAGTATATATTATTTAAGACTATAGACTACAGACACTCAAAATATATTATAGGAGGCAAATACATATTCAACAATACAATAGAACACTCCTAGCCCAATTTGATAACACATTCATATCGCGTTCATATAGTAAAAGGTCATGCTACATGGATATATTTCATCATTAGTCATATATGTCGCGACTCGAAAGCACCCTCAAGAAGTTAGGGAAAACCCTCGGTTTCATGAGTAGGCGTACTTGACCCTTTGGGTTCTTGTACAAGCCCTTTTTTGTCGTTCACTACATAAGACATGAAAAGTAGTGTGGAATTAGAACTTTTAAAGAAAATTTTATATAAAAAGGAATCGTTGATAAATACATAGAAAATCTCATCATCACAAGCCAAACTTAAATACACATCATAATTAACTTATGTACATGGCCCTTTAGATTGAAAGGAATAATTACTAATTCATTAACTAAGAAATTAAGAAAAAGACTATGCTTTCGAATATGTGAGGACATACTTTATCATCAGAGTAACTTTCCTAAGCGTCACCTTCTAGAGTTCAACCTTCAAAATGCTTCCAACCTATACTTAAACTATAGAAAAGTATGGGGTTAGGACAAATAATATACTAAGTATGACATATGCAAAAACATGCAAAAAGGGACATTTTAGTTAAATACCATTTCATGACAATTAAGTAAAACATTCATGAATTTAGAAGGAAAACATAATAAGAACCATCATTTAACATTTAGATAAGATTTTCCATAATTTTAAACCAAAAGAGACCATCTACAGTAAAATTCCAAAATTTATAGTGAACTCTACTTGTAATAAGAGTGAACTACTTATGCACTTACAGTAAAACCATTTTATCATTTATAATAAATTATTTTAAGCATTCACAATGTATTCAACTAGAGAAATTACAATGAACTATCCTATTTTAAATGAGTGAACTTGCAAGGCCAAGCGAAAGAAAAAGTGAACTCATTTTCCTTAAGAGTTTCCCTACATTTGGATTATCCTAAGACTCACTAAGGTAAGACATAAATGAAGTATGCATATGCCTCCTTCAATACAAACCAATGCAATCCTCAAGCCTACCCCTTCCAGCTTACAAAACTCGGGAGAAAAAAGCCCCTCAAATCAATGTCAAGACATTAAAAGACACCCAAAAAACCACCAAAGTCTTCCCTTTAAGAATGACTACTTAGTGGAATGAGTAGATAGAGTTCCATACAACAACCCACACTAAGTAGTACATTCTTTTAGAAGGTTTGGCACCAATTCTTCCAATTCGGAAGGTCCTACCTAGTGCAATGAGTAGATAGCGTCCCATACCACCACCTACCCTAAGTAGTACTTTCTTTTAGAATACATAGTTCAATCAATTCTTTTGTTGAGGGTTAGCTTAACCGGCATAGACCATAAGACCTAAACAAGGAATCCGGACATTAACTCCTAATGGATGAGGTATCCTCACTTGCCTAGAATAAGGTCATTCTTTTTAGCTTTTACATGGATTTTCCAATAGCTACACCTATGTTGGCAGATAGTTAAGGGATAAGGATATTGATGTTTAGTAACATAGACATAATCCTTAACATACTTCTCATGACAAGCTTCATAAAATACTTAACAAGAATAACTTAATCTAAGCATACTCTCTAGCCTGTTTCACATAATAGCTTCATAAGGCACATTAAGAAAGAATAGCATCATTTTCATCTTATTTCACTTAACAGGCCTTCATGGCCTCATTCACAATAAACTGGTAAGTTCACTTTCATACAATTCAAGTAAACACCGCCACCAAGAAGGTGGACCATACCACTCAAGATCATTTAAAAATCAATGATAAACATCATAACCAACTTACCCTTTAATCAAAGGTTTCATCACCTATAACATTTTCTAAACATTTTATCATAATTTAGCCCTTAGGGTAGTAGATAAACAATAATAACAACACAAGAAAACCAAAGCTCATTCTCTACACAAACATGCTCATTTAACCAATTTAAAGTCAACATTTGAAGAAAATCTTTATCAGGATTTCATTGTAGTTTTAGCCTTAAAACCACCAACTAACCTTTGGAATATCATTGATAAGTCATTCGAAACGTTTTCATGCAAGACCCATATTAAGAGTTGAAGATAGAAGAAATTAGGGTAGAGAACCCATTTGAAAAATTAGAAGGGACTCCTTGAATGGAAGAGAGTTCAAGGAGGGATCCCATACCTCACATTGAATAAATACCAATGATTTATTATGAAAAAACAAACATCACCGGGCCTCCTTGCATTCCATGACATCTAGTTACCATGGAGACTTGAGAGAACATTTTAAAGAGAGAGGGATTTTGGGTTTTAGGAAGAGGGGTCTAAAATGAGGTCTTAGGATTTAGAACACTTTAATATACCTAATAAACCCTAAACTAACGTCCTAGGGTTATAATACTTTCGGTGAATTTACCAAACACCCCAAGCCAAGGCAATCAACTTAACAGTTTTGCAGACCTTACACACGAGACCTAAGCAATGGACTATATGTGCATAAACGGACCATTGGTGGGGTCTCGTGGGTTCACTCTTAACTCCAAATGGGGACTGTCCGTACTTAATTGCAGGGCCAATCGATGCCCTAGGTCGATGGACCATTTGTGGACCAACAGACTGTCCTTAGGGTCATCCTTTATCACTGTTTTGGCAATTTGGTCCAAGTATTGGGCCCTTCATCTAGGGCCCCTTATGGATCGTAGGTGGGGTTGTGCCCGGACATTAAGCCCCTAAACTAAGTCATCTAGGTCTTAGAAATATCTCATGCAAGTTTCAAGCATAACAAACACACTAAATTCACTCAAACAACACAAAATACACAAGCCTATCTAAGGCACAACTTCCTAACGTCATGGACGTTTAACCTCCAAACTTCACACACTGCCTAATAACACTAAATTAACTCGTTTTAACTTCAAATTATATGAAGAAACACTCATGAGGCTCTAGTTCACCTTAGTTCGTTTTGGAGCTTTACATTCTCCCTCACATGCAAAAACATTTGTCCTCGAATGACACATAAACTTTAAGAACAACAAGGACTCACTTAGAATCACATAACGCATTGTAATCATGGTTAACACACTCAAAATCAAAGCATCAACGAGCAAGGGGTACCATTTAACACTTTCAAACACTTGCAACACAAACACTTATAGCAAAACTTCATAAACTTGAAAACTCATTCTTAACCTTCTTTTATGGAGCAAATACCTTCTCCAACATTAAACATGCTCATGTACAACACTTTTGAACACATCAAACTTCGATCAAGACAAAATAAAGTTTTATCAAAATGCAAAATCATTAAAGAGAACATTCACTATGTCACTGCCAAACTTGGTCAAAATTTTAAAATTCCATTCTTTGAGCAATTCATGAAGATGGCATGACAATATAAGAGACAAGACTATACTAACTTACTCCGAAGAGACTTGACAAGTTTCACTATGTGCAATGTGATAGTAGCATTCCATACTACCACTTCAACTTAGTGACCCTTGAGGATTCTCTTGGACTAAGTACATTACATGAGATTCTACTCAACTAACTCTCCCCCAGTTAGGGTAAAGCCATCTTTAATGTCTCATACTCCAAAGCACCATTATGCCTCTCACAAGGTAGAAACTCACACTACCCTTAACTCATGCACATCAAGATTAAACATCAACTTTACAAGTTAAGAATACCACTTTCCTTTAGAGATTCAAGCCAAGACAAACTCTCTTAAACATCACTTCATTCAACTCTTAGACATCACTTAACTCAATTTCATGGAACAAAAATTCCTCACTAAATATTAATACCACAATTCCATCTTACTGTAAGCCTATACCACAGCATCCACCAATCACAAAAACAACTATGAAACATTATTCACATAAGGGATTTTCCTTCACCTTCTGATAAATATCGACACTCTCAATATTTCCTCAAATTCACACCTTAAAGAATATCTACCATTATTGAGCATAATCTTAAAATAACTAATTTATCCTCAAAAGCTCGTATTCATTCTTATAACTCTTACTATGCTTAGAACTACATCACCATAAAGTTTCTCATCAAAACACTCCCAACCTTATAATTCACACCTAGCCACAAATGGCATCACATCCCAAATTTAAAAACGTATCTTCACATCTACTATTTTAGCCACAAAACCATCATAACGTCAAAATCTACCTTTTCTCTCCCTCAAACTTAGACTAGATTTATCTCCCATTCCAAGCAATGACACCTAGAAGACCACCAGTCAACGGAACACAAGAGAGATATACCTTATGGATTTAAGTTTTATGGCACGATTCAAGAGTATTGAAGAAAGTGAAACTCTATCTTCCAATAGCCTCTTGTCCATGGATGTGTCGTGACTCACATCAATAACCAAGATACTACTAGACGTGACTTGTCAGACTTTTAGACATTAAACTATTTTCCAAAACCTTATGCTCTGATACCAAGTCTGTCATGACCCAAAACCATCCCCTAGAAGTTAGGGAGAACACTAATTTTTTGACCGGGCGTACTTGACCCTTTGGGGTCTTGTACAAGACCTTTAACTATAGTTCATTTTATAAGACATGAACAGTAGTGCAGAATTAAAGCTTTTCAAGAACATTTTATATAAAAAGGAAACTTTTATAAATAATTATAAAATCTCGTCGTCATAAGAAAAACATAAAGACACAATATAATTTACTTAGTGGAACGACCCTTTACATTGAAAGAAATACATAATAATTATTTAACTAAGAAATTAAGAAACAGACTATGCCCTCGAATATGTGAGGACATACTTTGTCTTGAGAGGAACTTTCCCAAGTTTCACCTTGTAGACTTCAACCTTCAAAATGGTCCAACCTATACTTATAGTATAGAAAAGTATGGTGTTAGTACAAATAATGTAATGAGTATGGCATATGCAAAAATATGTGAAAAGGGACAATTTAGTAAAATACAATTTCATGACAATAAGTAAAACATTAATGAATTTAGAAGCAAAACATCATAAGACCATCATTTAACACTTTGATAAGAGTTTCCATATTTTTATACCATAAGATACCATCTACAGTAAAATTCCAAAATTTATAGTGAACTCAACTTGTCATAACAGTGAACAACTTAAGCATTTACAATGAAAGCATTTGATCATTTACAATAAATCATTTAAAGCATTCACAATGTATTCAACTTGAGCAATTACAATGAACTATCATATTCTAAATGAGTGAACTGCCAAGGCCAAGCGAAAGAGAAAGTGAACACATTTTACTTAAGAGTTTCTCTACCTCGCGATTATCCTAAGACTAACTAAGGTAAGACATGAAGGAAGTATGCATATTCCTCCTTCAATACACACCAAAGCAATCCTCAAAACTACCCCTTTCAGCTTACTCAACTCGGGGGAAAAAAGCCCCTCAATCAATGGCAAGACATTAAAAGACACCCAACAAACCACCAAAGTCTTCCCTTTCGGAATAACTACTCAGTGCAATGAGTAGATAGTGTTCCATACCACCACCTACCCTAAATAGTACATTCTTTAGAAGGTTTGGCACCAAGTATACCCTTTCGAAAGGTCCTACCTAGTGCAATGAATATATAGCGTCCCATACCACCACCTACACTAAGTAGTACGTTCTTTTAAAATACTTAGTTCAATCAATTCTTTTGTGGAGGGTTCGCTTAACCGGCATAGACCATAATAGCTAGACAAGAAATCCCGACATTAACTCATATTCTATGAGGGATCCTCACTTTCCTAGAGTAAGGTCTTTCTTTTTAGCTTTTATGGATTTCCCAATGCTACACCTACGCTGGCGCATAGTTAAGGGATAAGGAGATTGCTATTAAGTAACATAGACATAATCCTTAACATACTTCTCATAACAAGCTACATAAAACACTTAAAAAGAATAACTTCATCTAACCATAATCTCTAGCTTATTTCACCTAATAGCTTCATAATGCACATTTAGAAATAATAGCATCATTTTAATATTATTTCACATAACAAGCCTTCATGGCCTCAATCACAATAAACTAGTTACTTCATATTCATACAATTCATGTAAACACCGCCACCAAGGAGGTGCACCATACCATTCAAGAGCATTTCGAAATCAATGATAAATATCATAACCAACATACCCTTTAATCGAAGCTTTAATCACCTACAACATTTTCTATACATTTCATCATAATTTAGTCCTTAGGGTAGTAGCTAAACAATAATAACAACACAAGAAAACCAAAGCTCATTATCTACACAAACATGCTCATTTAATCCATTTCTTACGTCAACATTTGAAGAAAAGATTTATCATGATTTCATTATAGTTGTAGACTTAAAACCACAAACTAACCTTAGAATATCATTAATAAGTCAATCAAAACGTTTTCATGCAAGACCCATATTTAGAGTTGAAGATAGAAGAAATTAGGGTTGAGAACCCATTTTGAAAATTAGAAGGGACTCCTTGAATGGAAGAGAGTTCAATGATGGATACCATACGTCACATTTTTTTATGAAGAAACAAACAACAACAACCCTCTTAGCATTCCTTGACCTCTAGCTTCCATGGAGACTTGAGAAAACATTCTATGATAGAGGGGTTTTGAATTTTACGACAAATTGGTCTAAAATGAGGTCTTAGGATTTAGAAAACTTTAATATAGCTAATAAACCATCAAAAAACGTGATAAGTTCATAACAGGCTTGGGGTGAATTTACCAAACAACCCAAGCCAAGGAAATCAACTTAACAGTTCTGCAGACCTCACAGATGAGACCTAACCAATGGACTGTCTGTGCATCAACGGACCGTTGGTGGGGTGTCGTGGGCTGACACTTAGATCCAAATATAGACTTGCAATTTTAAATTGCAGGGCCAATCGAAGCCCTAGGTCGACAGGCCGTTGGTGGACCAACGGACCGTTGTTAGGGTCGTCGTTTGGTCACTGCTTTGGCAGTTTGGTCCAACTCTTGGGCCCTTCATCTAGGACCCCTTGTGGCTCCTAGGTGGGGTTGTTCCAGGATATTAAACCCCTAAACTAAGTCTTCTAGGTCTTAGGAACATCTAATGAACGTTTCAAGCAAAACAAACTCACAAAACTCACTCAAACACCTCAAGACACACAAGCGTTTTCTAAGGCACACCTTCCGAACGTCATGGAAGTTCTTGGACGTTTAACCTCCAATCATCACACACTCCCTAATAACACTAAATTAACTCGTTATAATTTCAAATTAACTGAAGAAAAACTCATGAGGCTCTACTTCACCTTAGTTCGTTTTGGGGCCTTACATTCTCCCTCACTTGTGAAAACATTCATCCTCGAATGACACTTAAACTTTAAGAACAAGAAGGACTCACTTAGAATCACATAACACATTGCATGCATGGTCAACCCACTCAAAATCAAAGCATCAACTAGCAAGGAGCACCATTTCACACTTTCAATTACTTGGAACAGAAACACTTCTAGAAAAATTTCATAAACTTCAAAGGTCATTCTTAACCTTCTTTTATGGAGGAACTACCTTCTCCAACATTAAATATGCTCATATACAACACTTTCGCACACATTCAAACTTCGATCAAGACAAAGTAAATTTTAATGCAAAATCATTACAATGAACATTCACTGTGTTAGTGCCAAACATGGTCAAAATTTTTAAATTCCATTCATTGAGCAATTCATCAAGATGACATGACAATATGAGAGACAATACTGTACTAAATTACTCCAAAGAGACTTGACAAGTTTCACTAAGTGCAATGTCAGAGTAGCATCCCATACTACCACCACCACTTAGTGACCCTTGAGAATTCTCTTGGACTAAGTAGATTACATGCCATTCTACTCAACTAACTCTCCCCCTCTTAGGGTAAAGACATCTTCAAGGTCTCATACTTCAAAGAACTATTATGCATATCATAAGGTAGGAACTAACACTACCCTCATCTCATGCACATCAAGATTAAACATAAACCTTACAAGTTAAGCATAATACTTTCCTTTTAGGATTCAATCCTAGACAAACTCTCTTAAAATCACTTCATTCAACTCTTAGGCATCACGTAATTCAATTTCATGGAACAAAACTTCCTTACTAAATAATCATACAACATTTCCATATTTGTTTAAACCTACACCACAGCATCCACCAATCACAAGAACAACTATGAAACATTAGTCAAATAAGGGAGTTGCCTTCAAGTTCTGATAAATCTCCACATGCTCTCATTATTTTCTCAAATTCACGCCTTAAGGCATATCTACCATCATTGAGAATAATCATAACATAACTCATTTATCCTCAAAAGCACTTATTCGTTCTTATAACTCTTACTATGCTTAGAACTACATCACAATAAAGTTTCTCACATAACACTCCCAACCTCATAATTCACACCTAGCCATAAATGGCATCATATCCCAAATTTCCAAACATACCTTCACATCTACTCTTTTAGCCACAAAAATATCATAACATAAAAACTCACCTTTTCTCTCCCTCAAACTCAGATTCATCTCCCCTTCCAAGCAATCACACATAGAGGACCATCGGACAAGGGAACATAAGAGAGAGAGACCTTAATGAGTTAAGTTCTATGGCACGATTCAATAGTATTGAAAAAAGTAAAACTCTATCGTCTTATAGCCTCTTTTCCATTGATGTGTTACGAGTCACACCAATAACCAAAATACTACTAGACGTGGCTTGTCAAACATTTATATCTTAAACTATTTCCCAAAACCTTATGCTTTGATACTAAGTCTTTCACGACCCAAAAGCACGCCCTAGATGTTAGGGAGAACCCTCGTTTTGTGATCGGGTGTACTGAACCTTTTGGTGTCTTGTACAACACCTTTAACTATCATTCATTACATAAGACATTAATAGTAATACGGAATTAAAGCTTTTCAATAACATTTGATATAAAAAGGAACATTTTATAAATACATAGAAAAATTCATTGTCACAAGCCAAACATAAAGACACGATATAATTAACTTAAGGAAACTACCCTTTACATTGAAAAAAATACATAATAATTCTTTAACTAAGAAATTATGAAACAGACAATGCCCTCGAATATGTGAGGAAATACTTTGTTTTGAGATGAACTTTCCCAAGTTTCACGTTCTAGAATTCAACCTTCAAAATGCTCCCAACCTATAATTATAGTATAGAAAAGTGTGGGGTTAGTACAAATAATGTACTAAGTATGGCATATGAAAAAACATGTGAAAAAGGACATTTTAGTAGAATACAATTTCATGCCTATTAAGAACACTACTGAATTTAGAAGCCAAACATCATAAGAACCATAATTTAACACTTAGATAAGAGTTTCCATAATTATAAACTAAAAGAGACCATCTACAAAAAAATTCAAAAACAGATAGTGAACTTGAGTTGTCATAACAGTGAACTACTTAAGCATTTACAGTGAAACCATTTGAGAATTTACAATAAAAATTTTAAAGCTTTAAAAATGTATCAACTTGAGCAATTATAATAAACTATCGTATTCTAAATGAGAGAACTTCCAAGGCCAAGCGAAAAAGAAACTGAACTCATTTTCCTTAAGAGTTTCGCTACCTCGTGATTATCCTAAGACTCACTAAGGTAAGACATGAAGGAAGTATTCATATGCCTCCTTCAATACACACCAAATCAATCCTCAAGACTGCCCTTTTCGGCATACTCAACTCGGGAGAAACAAGACCCTCAATCAATGGTAAGTCATTAAAAGACACCCAATAAGCCACCAAAGTCTTCCCTTTTGGAATGACTACTTAGTGAAATGAGTAGATAGTTCCATACACCACCTACTCAAAGTAGTACATTCTTTTAGAAGGTTTGCCACCAAGTCTTCCCTTTTGGAAGGTCCTACCTAGTGCAATGAGTAGATAGCGTCCCATACCCCTACCTACCCTAAGTAGTATGTTCTTTTAAAAGAGTTAGTTCAATAAATTCTTTTGTATTTCTTATACTTGTCTAGAGTAAGGTCATTCTTTTTAGCTTTTACATGGATTTCACATTAGCTACACCTATGTTGGCGCCTTGTAAAGGGATAAGGAGATTTCAATTAAGTAACATAGACATAATCCTTAACATAATTCTCATAACAAGCTTCATAAAACACTTAAGAATAATAACATCATCTAAACATACTCTCTAGCCTGTTTCACATAATAAATTCATAACGCACATTTAGAAAGAACAACATCATTTTCATGTTATTTCAGATAACAAGCCTTCATGGTTCATTCACAATAGACTGATAAATTTACAATCATACTATTAAAGTAAACACCATCACCAAGAACGTGGACCATACCACTCAAGAGCATTTTGAAATCTAAGAAAAACATCATAACCAACTTACCATTTAATCCAAGCTTTCATCACCTTTAAAATTTTCTAGACATTCAATCATAATGTATCCCTTAGGGTAGTAGCTAAACAACAATAACAACATAACAAAACCAAAGCTCATTCTCTACATAAACATGTTCATTTAACCCATTTCTTAAGTAAACATTTGAAGAAAACGCTTTATCATGATTTCATTGTAGTTTTAGCCTTAAAACCACCAACTAACCTTAGAAATATCATTGATAAGTCATTCAAAACGTTTTCATGCAAGACCCATATTTAGAGTTGAAAATATAAGAAACGAGGGTTTAGAACACATTTTGAAAATTAGAAGGGACTGCTTCAATGGAAGATAGTTCAAGGTTTGATACCATACCTCACATTGAAGAAATACCAATGATTTTTTATGAAGAAACAAACATCAACAGCCCTCGTATCATTCCTTGAATTCTAGCTTCCATGGAGACTTGAGAGAACATTCTAAAAGAGAGAAGTTTTAGGTTTTAGGACTAGGTGTCTAAAATGAGGTCTTAGGATGTAGAACACTATAATATACCTGGTAAACCCTAAACTAACTTCCTAGGGTCATAAAAGACTTGGGGTTATTTTACCAAACACCCCAATCCAAGGAAGTCCCCTAAACAGTTTTGGAGACCTCACAGACGAGACCTAACCAACTAACGGTTTGTGCATCAACGGACCGATGGGTAGGGTCTCTTGGGTTGAAACTTAGATCCAAATAGAGCCTCGCCATCCTTACTTATAGGGAAATCGACGCCCTAGGTCGACGTACTGTTGGTGGATCAAAAGACCGTCCTTAGGGTGATCGTTTGGTCACTTCTTTGGCAGTTTGGTCCAAGTCTTGGGCACTTAATCTAGGCCCCTTATGTGTTCTAGGTGGGGTTGTGCCCGGACTTTAAACCCCTAAACTAAGTCGTCTAGGTCTTAGGAACATCTCATGGAAGTTTCCAGCAAAACAAACACACAAAATTCACTCAAACCACACAAGACACACAAGCTCTATCTAAGGCACACCTTCAGAACGTCATGGACGTTTAACCTCCAAACTTCACACACTGCCTAATAACACTAAATTAACTCGTTTGAACTTCAAATTAACTCAAGAAACACTCATGATGCTATAGTTCACCTCAGTTCGTTTTGGGGCATTACATTCTCCCTCACATGCAAAAACATTCGTTCTCGAATGACACTTAAACTTTAAGAACATCAAGGACTCACTTAGGATCACATAGCACATTGAAATCATGGTCAACACAGTCAAAATCAAATCATCGAGTAGCAAGGAGCACCATTTCACACTTTCAAACACTTGCAACACAAACACTTTTAGCAAAACATCATTAACATCAAAATCATTCTTAACCTTCTTTTATGGAGGAACTACCTTATCAAACATTAAAAACGCTCATAGACAACACTTTTGCACACATTCAAACTTCGATTAAAACAAAATAAATTCTTCTCCAAATGCAAAATAGTAACAGTGAACATTCACTGTGTCAATGCCAAACATGGTAAAAATTTTATAATTCCATTCTTTGAGCAATTCATCAAGATCACATGACAATATAAGAGATAAGACTATACTAACTTACTCAAAAGAGACTTGACAAGTTTCACTAAGTGCAATGTGAGAGTAGCATCCCATACTACAACTCCCACTTAGTGACCCTTGAGGATTCTCTTGGACTAATTATATTACATGCCATTCTACTCAACTCACTCTCTCCTACTAAGGGTAAAGCAATCTTCAAGGTCTCATACTCCAAAGCACCATTATGCCTCTCACAAGGTAGGAACTCACACTACCCTCAACTCATGCACATCAAGATTAAACATCAACCTTACAAGTTAAGCATAACACTTTCCTCTTAGGATTCAAGCCTAGACAAACTCTCTTAAACATCACTTCATTCAACTCTTAGACATCACATAACTCAATTTCACAGAACAAAACTTCCTCACTAAATATTCATACCACATTTCCATCTAAGCCTACACCACAGCATCTACCAATTAAAAGAACAACTATGAAACATTAGTCACATAAGGGAGTTGCCTTCACCTTCTGATAAATCTCGACATTCTCTCAATACTTCCTCAAATTCACACCTTAAGGCATATCTACCATTATTGAGCATAATCATAAGATAACTAATTTATCCTCAAAAGCACGTATTAATTCTTATAACTCTTACTATGCTTATAACTACATCACCATAAAGATTCTCATCACAACACTCTCAACCTCATAATTCAAACCTTTCTATAAATGACATCACATCCCAAATTTCAAAACATACCTTCACACCTACTCTTTTAGCCACAAAACCATCATAACATCAAAACTCACCTTTTCTCTCCCTCAAACTTAGATTCATCTCCTCTTCCAAGCAATCACACCAAGAAGACAACCGGACAACGGAATACAAGAGAGATACACCTTATGGAGTTAATTTCTATGGCAAGATTAAAGATTATTAAAAAAAGTGAAACTCTATCGTCTTATAGACTCTTGTCCATTGATATGTCGCGACTCACACCAATAACCAAGAAACTACTAGACGTGGATTGTGAGACTTTTACATTTTAAACTATTTCCCAAAACCTTATGTTGTGATACCAAGTCTCTCATGACCCAAAACCACCCCCTAGAAGTTAGGGAGAACCCTCGTTTTGTGATCAGGCATACTGGACCCTTTGGGGTCTTGTACAAGCCCTTTAACTATCGTTCATTACATAAGACATGAAGAGTAGTGCGAAATTAAAACTTTTCAAGAACATTTGATATAAAAAGAATCTTTTGTAAATACTTAAAATCTAATTGTCACAAACAAACTTAATGACATGATATAATTAACTTTGGGACACGACCCCTTACATTGAAAGGAATACATAATAATTCTTTAACTAAGAAATTAGGAAAAAGACTATGCCCTAGAATATGTGAGGACACACTTTGTCTTGAGAGTAACTTTCCTAACTTTACCTTCTAGACTTCAACCTTCAAATGCTCCAACCTATTCTTATACTATTGAAAAGTATGGGGTTAGTATAAATAATATATAAAGTATGGCATATGAAAAAAATGTGAAAAGGGACATTTTAGTAAAATACCATTTCATTCCAATTAAGTAAAACATTTGTGAATTTAGAAGCAAAACATCATATGAACCATCATTTAACACTAAGATAAGAGTTTCCGTAAATTTAAACCAAAAGAGACCATCTACAGTAAAATTCCAAAACAGACAGTGAACTCAACTTCTCATAACAGTGAACTACTTAAACATTTACAGTGAAACCATTTTAGCATTTACAATATATCATTTAAAGCATTCACAATCTATTCAACTTGAGCAATTACAATGAAGCATCCTATTCTAAATGAGTGAACTTCCAAGGCAAAGCGAAAGAGAAAGTGGACTCATTTTCCTTAAGAGTTTGCCTACCTCGTGATTATCCTAAGACTCACTAAGGTAAGACATGAAGGAAGTATGCATATTCCTTCTTCAATACACACCAAAGAAATCATCAAGAATACCCCTTTCGGCTTACTCAACTATGGAGAAACAAGACCTTTCTTCAACGGCCAGACATTAAAGGACACCTAACAAACCACCAAACTCTTCCCTTTCGGAATGACTACTTAGTTAAATAAGTAGACAGATTCCCATACCACCACCTACCCTGAGTAGTACATTCTTTTAGAAGGTTTGGCACCAAGTCTTCCCTTTTGGAACGTCCTACCTAGTGCAATGAGTAGATAGCGTCCTATACCACCACCTACCTTAACTAATACTTTTTTGGAGATGACTTAGTTCAATCAAATCTTTTGTGGAGGTTAGCTTAACTGACATAGACCATAAAATCTAGTCATGGAAACCTAACATTAACCCCTATCAGAATAGGGATCCTCACTTGCCTAGAGTAAGGTCATTCTTTTTAGCTTTTACATGTCTTTCCCAATAGCTACACCTATGATGGCGCATAGTTAATAGATAAAGGAAATTGCTATTATGTAACTCATTGTCTACTCACGAGGAGTACTCATCTCAAGAGGTACATTGGAATACAACATCTCAACTCATGAAGTGTAACCACCTCTTCTTCATATTCTCTCGGTGCTAGACATAAACCCCACATATTCTAAACACTTTAAAACTATAGGGATAGGATAACTAGTGAATGCCCCATCTCAACTCACGAAAGGCATTCATCTTCTAACCTATCTTAGAATGCTCATAGGATGTAGTGTTGTTGCTACTAAATAGTTCATCTCAACTCACCAAGAGTGTTCACCCCAAAACTCCCCTTTAGTACTTAACTTATCTTTAATCATTCATTCAAGTGTGAGTGGTTGTGTACATGTGAGCACACCTTCCACATAAGCTTCATCTCATTTACATTTAACTTCTATACATATTTAGACATTAATTCATCACATTACACACTTTATACGCTTCATACAATCATATATATTCTTTTTGCATAATACTTAACATACTTCTCATAAAAAGCTTCATAAAACACTTAACAAGAATAACTTCATCTATTCAACTCTTTGAAGCTTCTTTCAAAATTATCCGACCACTCAAAATTAACTATTTTTTTGGGTCAAGGTTGTCAAAGGAGAAGAAATGGATGAAAACCCATAAAAAATCTCCTATATACCCGTCTAAACCCAAGAACCATCATATATCAGTTTGAGTGAAAGGTCTAGGAAAATTATTAACTGCTTCAGTTTTTCTTCGAGTCAACATTAGTACCCCCAATTGGAACAATGTGACAATGAAAAGCAACCGATCTCAACCAAAATTCATACTTACTATCTTTCGGAAAGAGTTTATGTTCCTTGAGGACATGCAATATAATCCTCAAATGGTCCCTATGTTCATCCTCTAACTTAGAATATACGAAGATATCATAAATAAAGACAATTACAAAAAAATCTCAAGGTAATCCGGAACACTTTATTCATATGGTATGTAAAAGTCGTCGGGGCATTTGTTAACCAAAAAGACATAACTAGGAACTTATAATGATCATACCTCGTTCGGAATGCCGTTTTAGGTATATCTTCACCTCTCACCCTAAGTTTGTGTTACCTCGCCCGCAAATCAATTTTTGATAAGTACCTTTCCCCTTGGGTTGATAAAACAAGTCATCAACCCTAGGGAGAGGATACCTATATTTATAGTTACCTTATTTAGTTAACGGTAATCAATACACATTCTTAGGGACCCATCCTTTTCCTAAACAAATAACACCTGAGCTCCCCATGAAGAAATACTAGGTTGTATGAAATCTTTGTCTTGTAAATCTTTGAGTTGCGCCTTACAACTCTTTCAATTCGTCTGGCGCCATCAGATAAGAAAGATATTTAAATACGCTTCGTATCCGACAACTAGTCTATGCAAAAGTCAATTTTACGTTTGAGAAGAATTTCAGGTAAGTCAACTGGAAATAATTAAGGAAAATTCTTCACTATGTGTTCGACTCTAAAGGAGGAGTTTCGGAGTCTACGTCCTTGACCCTCACAATATGATAGAGAGATCCCTTAGAAATCATTTTAGAAGCTTTTAGACACAAAATGATTCGACCTCTAGGGACTGAGTTTCCCCCCTTCCATTCCAAGACTGGTTCATTAGAAATTTGGAACTTAACTACCCTCATTCTACAATCAAAAGAAGCAAAAAAAGCATGCAACCAATACATTCCCAAAATGACATCGAAATAGCACATATCAAGTTTACCAAATCCACCAAGGTTTTCACGAATGGGAAGCACCCCCTAGACGTAAGCGGCGCCGTCGTCCTCGGAAAGGACTAAGACTAGCCTCTTAGCAATTGTCATAACATTTCATAGGTTAAAATGTAGAAATTTTAAAACTTTTCTAACATATTGAGGTTTACATAGACCTATCACTTACTAAACATATATACATATGGAGTTTACTTAGAACCCCCCCCACCCCCCACCCCCCCGCCTAGGAAGCTTACATAGGCTTCTCATTTAGACAATATATATATACATAACATATAAGAATTTAGACTAATAATATAGTCTCACATTAAACCATCTAAAATGAGTAGAACATTCGGGCATAGCCCTCAATACAAATTTGCTATTGCAACTTAGGGCATACAACAATATCTTCAAGAATAAGAGAGAAAAGAATGTCTTTAGACTAAAGCAAATCGGACTAGGCTATATAGAAGGCACCATCCTTGAACGTTGCGGACCTACAAAATCATAGGAAAAAGTCCAAGTTTTCTTGCAATCGACCTTGATACCTTAACGGCCCGTACCTACATTGTTTGGGGAAAAGGGATAGAATATGGGTCTGTACATCCACTTGTACTAAGTATGAAAACATATGCATATATAGTATTTGAAATCATGCTTAAAGGGACATATTGTTCAAAGTCATGCTGTAAATTTTGAAAGACTTATTGCATAATTATGAACACATACAAGCCAATGATCACATAATCATTAAGAAAAGTCCATATGAATGCAAGACCAATATCAGGAATATATGTTTAGTCAACATGAACATTATCAACATAACGCCATATAACTTGAATAGTAGCATATCAAGATCATATAACCAAAGCAACTCCAACAAAATGTCGAAACAACAATACATGTACAAGAGTTTATATCATCATAAGTTGTAAGACCCTTACCAACAATCCCATCTCAAACATACAAGTGCAATGCTCATGTGAAGTCCCATTACCCCACATACTCAAGTAAACAAGGAAAGAGATCATAAGTAATGTCTAATTTCATATAACATAGTATCCAGAGTAATCATTATCATATATAGTAATATAGACCAATATTATGTTCATAAGTGAAACAAACATCATATAGAGTAATTAACATGTAAAGTCAACATATGCTTGTCAACTTTAGAGATGCATAATTACAACCTCCTACGTCTTCACTCAAGGCAAACTAGTGCAATGTATAGGTAGAGTCCCATACCCAGCCTACACTAAGAAGAACCATCAAGTCACACTAGTTAGATTTCACTTTATTAGTTTCATTTTACTTTCGAGAACAATTCTCTTAACCGAAAAAAGACCATGTGAGCTAAACATGGAATCTGGTGTCATGAAACCCTACACCGAAAAACGGTTGTATACTTGTCAAGGTAGGACAAAAATATTTACATAGCATTGTAGGTGGATCCAATAGCTTGTTTTCCTATGGGGCAACATAGTTGAAGAACTAGTTGACATATGTTGGACTCTCTTTATGCACAATAGTGTTACAGTCACTATCTCATGAGAACCCTTGGTGAATCTCCCTTATGGGGGGGAGTCAACACTTGCCATTGTAAAGTTCACTTGGTGCCAAGATAAATTTCCTTTTTGAAATGCTATTTATTCATTATTTAACAATTATAGCTTAATTTAGGTCATAGGAGACTAAGCCCCTTGTATTGCATATCATTTAGCTCATTGGGCATAGGATGAAAACTTCCTTTCATAACACAACCATCATTAGTGAGATCAACATATCATCATCTTATTTCTAAGGCACTAAACAGAAATCATCTTCAAACATGAATTAACAGAGCCTCAACATGATCTAACATTCATCACGATCATATCATTCCATTATCATATTAATCACATCCTATCTTCCTAAACCTATTTGCATACAATTGTGCAACTGCACAACATCATCACCAAATACAATCCATCATAATTGAAGTAAAGAGTAGAGGATCACAATGTCTCACAAAATAGACTCAATAGCCTTCATTAAGAATCTCACCCTAAATTCAACACCATTATCTAATAACTCACTCATCATCATAATTATATAGTGAATTAAGAAATAACTTAACCAATTCTAACACCCCTTATCATCACCAAGTTCAATTCATAACTAGGATTAGGGTAAAGGATCAAATTCATCACAAACTAAGTCTATGATCAAGAACTACAACAATTAACACATAAAAAATCATATTATATCTTTATTAATGAAAGTAAACCAATAAAAATTAAATTTGAAATATCAATTTCCGAATAAAAAGGAAACCCATGTTTTTAAGAACTCATGAAACAAATTTGAAGGAGCCTTCTGGGGAAGGAGATCCCAAGAGTAAAGAGTTTCCGTACCTTAACAATCCTTGAAGTTTGATGGAGAGAAAGTTGAATTCTTCCATCCCTAATGCCCTTGAATTGGTCTTCTATGAAGTCTTGAAGAAATAGAGAGAAAAAGTAGAGAGAATGAAGAGAGAAAATGAGTTTGAGAATTTGGGTAATGGGTTAAGTTAATCAGGTTTAGGTCTTTATATACTCCCTTAACTAACCTAATAGACACTTCTTACCATTTATTAACCACCTAAGAACTTAAATAATTAATTCCCTAACTTAAAACTCGACAGTAAAAACGAGACCATGACTTATAAGACCTCGACCTACGGTCCGTAAGTCAGTCGACGCCCCTATACTGCACAACGGTCTATTACTTCAGAGACTTGTCTTTTGGACCAGTTTGGTATTTTGGATAAGTGTTGGAGCGCGGAGCCATCGACACATCGTCAATCATACTATGGCTTGTCGATTGGTTTCATAGGTAGCCACTTTTGAACACAGCTTTTGGGGTCAAATTGAGGGATCCTATCCAAGGGCCCTTAGGGTGTTCTTTGGGGAGTCGTACCCAGAAGTATCAACCTAAACACACTCTAATACTTTTATACATTTTTACCAATTTTAATTAAATTCTGACTACTAAAATCCATTAAAACATGCCCCAAGGGACACTAATGCACATTTCACAATTCACTAGACGTTCTGCACGTTCTTTGACTCTAACACTTCCTAAATGTTTTAAATACATTATTTTAGGCCATAAAACAGTTTCCTAAGTCTTTTATCTTCATGTGAGTCTCTAGATTAAGTCTTTGACTTCTAGAGTGTTACATTATCCCTCCCTTAGGAACATTCTCCCTGAATGACACTAAAAATCTTTTCATAGGGAGAGATGACTCAAGACTAGTAGTCCAACCAACACAAACATACTACAACATGAGTTACAACTCAAATTAACATATCATCATGGCATTTACACATAGCAACTCAAAACACAATTTACTACATAATAGAGCTCAACATCACAACATGAGGAATTTCCTTTTCAATATCAACATGAGCCCAACATGATCATCATGTTACTTATGCCAAAACTTATTTCAAAAAACATTAACATGATCAACACCATTTCATGAATGAAACAATACATAAAACACAAATAAGTGCAAATTAATCCAAAAAATATTTCCACATGAAAACAAATTTTAGCATGAACCTCTACCATAGCAAAACAAGCCAAATTCAACTAGATGGTTTTTATAGAGAACTTTTCCAAAGGCCACCTCTTTGTTCCTCAACTTCTTAACTTAGCGATCTACAATTTCCACCAGAAACTCTTAATAAGAAAGGTACTGATGCACATCTAACCCTTCAGTAGGGAGAATTTACACTGGATCACTAATACACTTCTTTAACATTGAGACATGAAATACCGATTGAACCGATGCTAGTTCACTAGGTAAAATTAACTCATATGAATCTTTTCCAACTCGTTGCAAAACCTCGTAGAGACCCACATACAGGGGATTTCACTTCCCCTTTTTGCCGAATCTCATCACCCCTTTCATACATGAAATATTCAAATGAACCATATCACCTACTTTGAATTCTAGATCTTTTCTTCTATTGTCGGCATAAGACTTTTACCGACTATAATCTATTTTCAACCTATTCCTTATCATCCGAACCATCTCTAGGGCATCATAGATTATATTTGGACCAAGGAGTGAAGACTCACCAACATCAAACCACCCAACCGGAACCTACATCTCCTACAATAGAGTGCTTCAAATGGAGCCATGGAAATACTCCAATAGTAGCTATTATTATAGGAGAACTCAATCAACAGCAAGTGATTGTCCTACTTCCCTTTGAAATCTATAACACACTCCATTAACATGTCTTCTAGGGTTTGAATAGTACGCTCCACTTGCCCATCCATTTGGGGATAAAAATCGCTCTTAAGATTCACTTGAGTACCTAATCCTTTTTGAAAAGACATCCATAATGAGAAGTGAATTGAGATCTTCTATCTGATTTGATGGAGAAAGGGATCCTACGAAGACTCACAATCTCATCAATGTAGAGCTTTGCATAATCCTCCGCCGAATATGTAGACTTAACGGGGATAAAGTGAGCGGACTTCGTCAACCTATCCAAAATAATCCAAATTGTGTCATTGTACCTCCTGGTTCGAGGCAACCTAATAATAAAGTTCATATTAATATCTTCCCACTTCCAAGTAGGAACACCTATTTCTTGGATTAGACTACTAATCTTTAGATGCTTGGATTTAACTTGTTGGCAATTTGGAAACTTGGACACAAACTCCGCTATGTAATTTTCAAGCCATCCCACCAATATACCTATCTAAGGTCACGATACATTTTGGTAGTACCTGGATGGATTGAATATCGGGAACCATGAGCTTCTTCAAAAATATTTCCCCTCAAATTATCAACATCCGGCACACACAAATTACCTTAGTACAATAGCACACAATCCCCTATAGGAGAATGACTCGTACAACTTTATCAGTAACGATTTCTTCAACAACATCAATAGTAGATCAAAATGTTTCTTAGACTTCACCTCAACAACTAAAGATTACTTGGAGTTATTTTGAACTATAAAACTACCATTTGTTGAATCTTCAAATCGAACACCCAATCAAGCACACCTATGCACTGTATCTTTCTTCCTTCTTCTACATGAGACACACTCCCCATGGTCATACGAATTAGAAAAATCTTTCAACAATTGCAACCATTTTATTTGTCGAAGATTCAACTCCTTATGGTCGGTATACACATCCACATGAACACCATAAAAGTAATGCCTCCATATTTTCAAAGCAAACAATATGACCGCTAATTCAAGATCATGAGTTGGGTAATTCTTCTCATGCACCTTGAATTGTGTAAAGACATAGGCTAATACCTTCCCATGTGGCATAAGGAAACAACCCAAACACACTCGAGATGCATCAAAATATACCACAAAACCATTTGTAACACGGTAAAGTCAACACCGGAGTGGAGATAACCCTATCTCAAAAAATTTCAAAGCTTCTTTCACATGCCTCACCCACTCAAATTTTACACTATTTTGGGTTAAGGTAGTTAAGGGAGAAGAAATGGACACAAACCCATCTACAAACCACCTGTAGTACTTGGCTAAACGCAAGACACTTCTTATATCGGTTGGAGTCAATGGTCTAGGATGATTCTAAACCGCCTCGATTTCTTTGGATCAACCTCTATACCCTCACTCGAGATAATATGACCAAGAAACACCACCGATCTCAACCAAAACTCACACTTGTTATGTTTGGGAAATAGTTGGTTTTCCATAAGGACATGAAATACCACCCTCAAATGGTTCATATCTTCACCCTAATTTTTTGAATAAACAAAGATATCGTCAATGAAAACAATCACAAAAGAATCTAGGTTATTTCAAAAAACCCTATTCATAAGATCCATAAAAGTCGCTGGGGCATTAGTGATACCAAATCAAAATAACTTAGAACTCATAGTGACCAGACCTAGTTTGAAATGTCGTTGTAGGTACGTCCTCGCCTCTCACCCTAAGTTGGTGATACCCCAACCTCAAGTCAATCTTAGAAGAGTAACTTTCCCCATGTAGTTGATCAAACAGATTGTCAATCTAAGGGAGAAGATACTTGTTCTTAATGGTAACCTTGACGATATAGTCCATGCACATCCTAAGAGACCCATCCTTCTTCTCAACAAACAACACTCTAGCTCCCTAGTGAAATACTAGGTTATATTAAACCCTTATCTAGTAAGTTTTTGAGTGTAAGCTTTAGATATTTCAACTCTGTCGGAGTCATCCTTTATGGAGGGATTGAAATGGAATTCATATCTGGTAACAAGTCAATATAAAAATCTATTTCCCGCTCGGGAGGAAATTCGAGAAAGTCATCGGGAAAAACTTTTGGAAAATCTTTCACTATGGGGACCTACTTTATAGGAGGAATGTTGGACTCATGATATTTGACTCTTATAATACGGTAAAGACACCCTTTAGATATCATTTTACAAGATTTTACGCAAGAGATGATAGGACCTCTAGGAATTAAGCAACCCCTTTCCACTCTATGACATGTTCTTTAGGAAAATTGAACTTCACCACTCTAGTTCGACAATCAATGGAAGAAAAACAAGCATGCAACCAATCCATTCCAAAAATAATATTAAAATCAACCATACCAAGCTCTACCAAATCCACCCATGTAACTCTATTGGGAAAAGATATAGGACAACTCTTAATGACTCTTCTAGCAACAACGGAGCCGCCCACTGGGTTGTAACCAAAAATAGTTCAATCAAAATATCGGGTAGAACATCAAAATTTTTAACTACTAGAGGAGTTACAAATGATAATGTAGCACCAGGGTCAAGTAAAGCATAAACATCAATAGAGAATACTTGTAACATATCGGTGGCCACATCGGGAGATTTTTCTTGCTCGCCCATAGAGCGGAGAACATAAAAGTGGTTCCTCTTTAGAGAATAAGAACTAGGAAAACCCTTCTCTTGACTCCTTAGATTAGGGAAAACCCTAACCTAATGTTACTATATCCCACATCCAAAGCAATTTCCCATTCCGACCAAGCATTCACCCCTATGCTTTTTACCAAACTTTGCACAGATAGGCTTGCCACTTGGTGAATTTGCACTCCTTCCCTTTTGAGACCTAGGGTTTGAAACACTATCCTTGTTTGACTTAGGTAAATTAGATAAAACTTTGTTTGAAACCCTCTTCTTGAACATAGGTTTGTCTTGAATCTCAAGCCTACCCTTGGAAGTACCCCCCTTCATAAGACATGGCCCTATTAAACTCCCTATTCTTACTCAAAAGTCTGTTCTCTTCAACTTGTTGTTCATGAACCATCACCCTAGAGATATTCATATTGTCATGTAATATCACCAAACAAAACTCTTCAACTAGGTCATCGGAAACTATCGTCACAAAGTGACTCATCTGATCTTAGGTGTAGTTAGCGTCAATATCCTCAAAGAGGGCTGACTAGCCTCTTAGCATTCGTCATAACATTTCATAGGTAAAATATGGAAATTTTAAAAATTTTCTTACATATTACGGTTTATATAGACCTCTCACTTACTAAACATATATACATATAGAGTTTACTTAAACTCCTCACCTATGAAGATTACATAGGCTTCTCGTTTAGACAATATACATAACATATAAGAATTTAGTCTAATAATACCATCTCACATAACACCATCTAAAATAATTATTCAAGCATAGCCCTCAATACAAATTCAAAATTCCCACTTAGGGCATACAACAATATTTTTAACAATAAGAGAGAAAAGAATGTCTTTAGACAATAGAAAATCAGACAAGGCTGATAGAAGGCACCGTCTTCGAACCTTAAGGACCTACCAAAACACGAGGAGAAGTCCAAGGCTTCTTGCAATTGACCTTGATACCTCAACGTCCCGAAACTACATTATTTGGGAAAAAGGGAAAGAATATGGGTTAGTACTTCCACTTGTACTAAGTATGGAAACATACACACATATAATCTTTGAAATCATGCTTAAAGGGACATTTTGTTCAAAGTCATGCTAAGTCACTTTTGAAATCATTAATTCACAATTAAGGACACATATAAGCCAATGATCACATATTTATTAATCCAATCCCATATGAAACACAAGACCAATATCAACAATAAATATTAAGTTAACATGAACATTATCAACATAAGATCATATCACATAAATAATAGCATGTCGAGATCATACAACCAAAGCAACTCCAACATAATGGCATAACAGCAATACATGTACAAGATTTCATATCATGATAACTTGCAAGACCCTTAACAACAATTTCATCCCAGTCATACAAGTGCAATGCTAATGTGAAGTCCAAAACCCCCCACATAATCAAGTAAAAAATGAAAGAGATCATAAGTAATGCCTAACTTCATTTAACATAGCATCATTAGTAATCATCATCACATATAGCAATATATACAAATAACATGGTCATAAGTGACACTAACATCTTATAGAGTCATCAACAGGTATGGTCAACATAGGCATGCCATTTACTTTATAAGAGCACAACAACAACCTCCTAGGACTTCCCTCAAGGACAACTAGTGCTATGTATTGGTATAGTCCCATACCCCTACCTACACTAAGAAGAACCCCTTAAGTCACCCTTGTAAAATTCACTTTATTACGTTCATTTTATTTTCGGGAACAATAGCCTTAACCGAGAATGAACCATGTGACCTAAACATGGAATACGATGTCATGAAACCCTACATTGAAAGAAGCTGGTCTACTTTCCAAGGTAGGACCAAAACATTAGCATAACATTATAGGTTTATCCACTAGCTAGTTTTTCTATGTGGGAAATACCAAGGAGACACATGTTGGACTCTCTTTACGCACAATCACATTATAGTCCATTTATCATGAGAACCCTTGGTGAATCTCCCTTTTAAGAGGGGGTCAACAACTCTCATTGTCAAGTTCACTCGTGCTAAGCTAAAGCCCCTTTTTGAAATGCAATTAATTCATTCTTTAACAATTATAACTTAATTTATGTTGTAGGAGTCTAACCCCCTTGTATATAATATCATTTAGCTCATTAGACATAGTATGAAAGCATGTCATCACACAACCATCATTAGTGAGATCAACATATCATCATTTCATCATCTAAGGCACATAAGAGAAATCATCTTCAAACCTACATTAACATAGACTCATTATGATCTCACATTCTTCATAACCTTATCATGTGATTATCATATTCATCAGATCATATCTTCCTAAATATTATCAAATTCATACTTCAATTACACAATGTTATCATCAAATATAATCAATCATAATTGAAGTAAAGAGTAGAGGATCAGATGTCTTACCAAATAGCCTCCATAGCCTTCATCAAGAATATCACCCTCAATTCATCACAATTATCCAACAACTCACTCATCCACATCATAATATCGTGTATTAAGCAATAACATAACCGATTCTAACAACCCTAATCATCACCAAGTTCAATTCATAATTAGGGTTAGGGTAAAGGATCAAATTCATCACAAACTAAGTCAATGATTTATAAATACAACAATTAACACATAAACAATTTTGATCATTAATAATTAAAGTAGACCAATAACAATTCAATTTGAAAGATCAATTTCGGAATAAGAAGGAAACCCATATTTTTATGAACTTTTGAAATCAATTTGAAGGAGACTCTACGGTAAAGAGATACGAAGAGTGAAGAGTTCCTATACCTTAAAAATCCTTGAAGATTGATTGAGAGAAAGTTAAATTCTTTCAGCCCTAATGCCCTTGAATTGGTCTTAAATGGAGTCTTGGGGAAATGGAGAGACAAAGTAGCGAGATGGAAGAGAGAACATGACTTTGGGAATTTAGGTAATGTGTTAATTTGATGAGGTATAGGTCTTTCTATAGTCCCTTAACTAACTTAATTAGACACCTACTAACCCTTAATTAACCACCTAAGACACTAACTAATTAATTCCCTCACTTGAAACTCGACAGTCAAAACCAAACCCTAAATTACGAGACATCGACTTGGTTCTGTAGGTTAGTCGACCCCCCCCCCCGTACTGCACAACCATCGATTAGTTCATATGCTGGTCTTTTGGAAATTTTCTTGATTTTTGCGAAGAGTTGTACCACGTATCCATCGATTCCTTGTCAATCGGTTTCGTAGGTACCCACTGTCAAACACACCTTTTGTGGTCAAATTCAAGGGTCATCTCCAATGGACCTTTGGGTAATCCTTGGGAATCGTACCTAGACGTTTTGGACCTAAACACACTCTAATACTTTTTAACACATTTTTACCAAATTTCATTAAATTATGACACATAAAAACCATTGAAACAAGTTAAGGCACACTAGTGCACATTTCACAATTCACCAGACGTCAGGGACATTCTTTAATGTTTTGACTCTAGCACTTCTTAATAGTTTTAAATACATTATTTTAGGACTTAAACAGTGTTCTTAGTATTTTTTCTTCATGTGAGGCTCTACATTAGTTCTTGGACTTCTAGAGTGTTACAAAGGTAACTCTATTGTACAAAATTCTACGACAATTCCTATATACTCTTTTAGCAACAACCGAGTCACCCACTAGGTAGTAACCGAAAAAAGTTCAATTAAGACATCATGTAATAAATCAAAATTCATGCCCAATTAATGAGTTATAAAATATAAAATGGAACTGGGATGTAGTAGAGCAGATACATTAATAGAAAAGAATAGTATCATACCGATGACAACATCGGGAGAGTTCTCTTGATCACCCGTAGAGCGTAGAGAATAGAAGGTGTTCTTTTTAGGATCATCGGGATTAGGACCGCTTTCTTGAGATTTGTTACTCTCCTTTCCCTTCTCCTTAAGAACAAGAAAATCATTCACTTTATGGACCCTCTTTCCACAACCAAACCAATTATACATCCCAACTAGACATTCACCCACATATTTCTTACCACATTTGGTACAAGTAGGTTCCTACTTGGTAAATAATCACCTCTTCCCCTTTGGGACAAAGGATTAGACACCCTATTATTACGAGCAATTGGGAAATTAGAAGGACTTAGTTGAAGACCCTCTTCTTAAACTTAAGCTTGTATTCAATATCAAACCTACCCTTATAAGTACCTCCATAATGGGGCCTTGACCTTTTGAACTCTATATTCTTCCTCTTAAACATACTCTCCTCAACTTGTTGAGTATGCACCATCAAACGAGAAATTTTCATATTGTCATGATGCATTGTCAAACGACACTTTTCCACAAGATCATCACGCACCCATCATAAAACGGTTCAATTCATCTCTAGGATTGGACACAAAAGAAGAGATATACTTAGACAACTTATGTTAATTTTGAAGTGAATTCTAGCACAATCATACCTACTTGACAAATGTTGATGAACTATTCCAATTTTGCCTCACTTTTCTCTCTTGTAAAGAACCTATCAGCCAATTCCTTCCTAAAAACTTCCAAACTTATGGGACCCGCTCTCAAAGTCCAATTGTCCCTCCATTGAGTATACCATATTTGAGCCACATCTTTGAGTTCATGAAAGGATAGCTCGACCTTTTCATTCAAAATCATCCCCATAGAATAAAAGATCTTCTAGAACTCATCAAGAATGTTTTGGCGATATTCATTGACCTTAGACCTAAAGAGTTCATCCTAGTGAATACCCTAAAGCGAGAAGTTATAACGATCCTCCAAATGAACTAGGGAAATCTAGAGCCTCACACGTGATTTAAAAGCTAATAACTTGTAAATAAATTCTCTCACACATTGTTATAGTCTTTTTAAAGAGTTTGGAAGTCAAACGTCAAAGGATGAACAAGACGTCCAGAAACTAGTCTTTTGTGTGTAAGTGTGTCGTTGTATGTTTTACTTGTTTTTATATGTTGTTTGGAGTATAAAAAAGTGGAGGTGGACGTAGTGTCTTAATAAACATGTTTAGTATCAAAACGTTTGGTTGCAACTCTCCAAGGGCCGACATTAGGGGTCCTTCAGGAGGACCCAACCTATGGCCGACAAGCTGCTCAAGAAACAACAGTTTGCTCATTGGTCAGACTAGGTTCACCATAGGAAAATGTTTGGTCTGCGTCGCGAGAGTGTAACGGACTCTACTTTCCCAAAATTTAGTTCCAAAAATCTTGTGGGAACAGCTCCGCGACACAAACTTGTTTCCCGACGAAAATTCCAGAAATGAATGTTAAGTTTGACATGTCTAAAAGTCCATATAAGTATGGGGGTGTTTTGGGAACTATTGGATTCGTTTATGAACTTTTTTAAGACCTATTTAACCCCTTTCCCAAGGAAAAATCCCAAAACCCAATGATAAATCAAAATCCCAAAATTCTCTTCTCTTCTAAATTCTCTTAAAACCTCCATTGAAGACTAAGCTCAAGGTTGAAGCCAAGGGATGGATTTAATTGTTTCTTCTCCAATTTTTCATGGGTCTTCAATCAATAAGGTATGTTAATCCTTTATTCTTAGTTAATCTTCCATCTAAGTTGTTCAACCAATGATTTTTAAAAGTGATTCAAAGATCAAAATACCTATCTTCCAATCTAGCCATGGGTTCATTGTCAAATTGATTTTAAAAGCATTCTAATGATTAATTTATGATTAGATACTGTTTTAATTATTAATTTCAATCCAATTTCATGAATAACCCATGATCCTCCTAATATCTTAAATAGGCCTATAATGTGGGTCTTGTGATCTTTATTATACGTTGATTGAATTATGATTCGATTATGTTGAATTGTCTATTACTATTGTTATCCATTTGAATGAATATGAATTGTGGAGAAATGATCTAAGGTGATCATAGCTTGGAGAATTGGTGAGTTGAACTAGATCTCTCTATCTAGTATGGAATTGGCCTTGAATTCCATTGTGTGGTATGGTCCACTTATGGTGGCGGTGTTTATATTCTTGTCTATATTTACATGTTGTGATCATGTTCTTGAGGACAATAGATGTAGTTTGAATTTATGTGATGACAATCAAGATTATGAAGGTTATATGAGTAGTCTTTCACTCTAGTTTCATGTTCTAGGTGTGTGGATTATGTTATGTATATGTGATGATCATGTTTGGGTTAGGTGTAGTATATGTGATTAGTGGTGATGAATAAACTTGTAGCATGGCCCCTACTTAGTAAACCATATATGAATATGTGATTTTATTATTGTTAGGAGTCCTTTACTCTGATGTTAAATATGATCTCGTCTCCCATAATGTAATTGTCACATTCAGGGAGCACCCGCTAGACATAACTGGTGTCGCCATCCTCGAAGAAGACTAAGACTAACCTCTTAGCTTAAATCATACATTTATAGGTTAAAAATGTGAAAAATTTAAAACTTTTAGATTACTTCTACGTTGAGGTCTACTTAGACCTCTCGCTTACACATAATATATATATATATATATATATATATATATATATATATATATATATATATANCTACTTAGTAAACCATATATGAATATGTGATTTTATTATTGTTAGGAGTCCTTTACTCTGATGTTAAATATGATCTCGTCTCCCATAATGTAATTGTCACATTCAGGGAGCACCCGCTAGACATAACTGGTGTCGCCATCCTCGAAGAAGACTAAGACTAACCTCTTAGCTTAAATCATACATTTATAGGTTAAAAATGTGAAAAATTTAAAACTTTTAGATTACTTCTACGTTGAGGTCTACTTAGACCTCTCGCTTACACATAATATATATATATATATATATATATATATATATATATATATATACATATAGCGAGTATACATAGAACCTTCGTTTAAGAAGATTATATCGTCTTCAACTTTTATTTCACATACATAGTATAGGAACATAAAAAAAAGGGCCTCATATGTGCTAAACAACAATCATCTTGAAATAAAAAGGAAAGAACAAAGAGTCTTATGCTAGAACAACATAATTCGCTTCATAATGGCATTGTCCTCGGAAAGTGAGGACCTACCGAACTCATGGAAAATATCTAAGTAGTCTTTATAAGGCCTTTCATGAGCTCAAAGGCCGGATCCTACATTTTTACTAAACATAAAAGATGGTTTAGTACACACTTATACTAAGTATGAACATATGCACATAAAACAAGTGAAATCATGCTAAAGAGGAATTACATTAAAACATGCTACTTTTCTTTTGGAAAGCCTTATGCATATTCATGAAACTAATACAAGTCATTAATGCATATTCATCAAGTCAATACCACGTTCCAAACAAGACCAAACCACCCTAAGACAAATCAAGTCACATGAGTATCAATGTACTTGAATCCATAATAATATAAAACTCTATCATCAAGACATAACATCACAAGCATAAATACGTGTTCATTACAACATAACCAAAGCAAGACACTTACTCATAACCCTAATTAAGTCAACCTGTGAAACAACTGAGCAAATCCTTATAACCTAACTTAATTAAGTAAACCTAGCAAGAAACATAACCAATGTCCAACTCCACATAACATATAATTAAGAGTACATAATATCAGACTTTAGTAGTAGAGACCAAATACATGTTCATAAGAGTAACCAACATCACATAGTGTCCTTGACATGTAAGATCCTCACATCATTGTCATTTACATTACAAGCATATATATACATAAGAAGAAATTCCTAAGGCTTCCCTCAAGGCAAACTAGTACAAGGCATAGGAGAATCCCATACCCCTACCTAGGCTAAGTCAAACCTCTTAAATCACCCTAGTTGGTTTGTACTTCATAACTTCATTTTAATTTAGGGAACACTTGTCTTAACCGACATAGACCACAAGAGATAATTGTCGAATCTGGTGTTGTAAAAACTTTCCCCGATGGAAGGTGGTCTACCAGCCAAAGTAGAACCAAACATAAATATAGCTTTCTAGGTGGATCCACTAGCTAGTCTTCCTATGATGGCAACATAGTTTAAGAAACTAAAAGATATCTATGAACACTCTACATGCCACTTGGAAATTGGAGCCAGATATCATGACAATCCATTGGGTGAGTATCCCTCATAGGGGAGTCAACACCTCATGTGGAACTTAGGACGAATCTTCCTCTATGGAAAGTAAACACCTCCATTTGTCAACTTCTCTCGGTGCTAATCTAAATTCAATTTTCAAATGTCTTTAATGCCTTTATTAATGATCATAGCTTAGTTTATCTCATAGGGTCTATCCCTTATAGATCATCATCATCACAGCTCTACAAGAATGGCATGAATAATTTCCTTTCATTACAATTCATACATATGAGGTTAGCACATATACATTTCACATCATGATAATGAAGATTTGTAAGTTATCACTGATATACCGTTGTTTCACGGTATTATTAATACTTTTTCCTTAAGTTTAGTGTGTCCAAAAGCCTTTTTGTGATAATTTTTATGTAAGTTTCTCTTTATTTGCAGGAAATCTGTCTAAAAGAGGAATGCGGAGGTTTTTGAGCGAGAAATACAGAAAAGTACCACCTACAAAGCTTGTGACGGTTCGTCGTTCCCGTGACGGTCCGTAGGTGGCATCGTAGTGAAGCTGCTGAAGGAAGATGGGGAAATCTGACCAAGTGTGGGGTTACGGAGTGCGTAATGGACCGTCGTATCCATAACGGTCCGTCCTACTAGTTCGTCATGAAGTTCAGAGAAGTAGTCCCAGTACCCAAATTCCAAGAGTTTAAGTGTTTTGGAACGCAGACCTTCGATGGACCGTTGTGCCTGTGACGATCCGTCATATCTGCCGTCGAGGACAATGAAGAGAGCAGCAGAGAAATTGAACAAGTATGGGACGACGGAGTCCATGACGGTCTGTCGTGACCACGATGATCCGTCGCGAGGTCCGTCGACCCAGCCGTGTTTTGACAGATTTCCATCAAATAGAGTCCTTATTTAATTAGGTTTTTATTTTTTTATAAATAGTTCGAAAAACCTCATTTTGGAGGTTGGACTCTTGATTATTTTTTAGACCTTTTGTGAGATTCTTGATTATTTTGAGATTCTTGTAATTGATTGTTGATGATTTTTGTTGATTAATCAAGCGAACTTTCGGATTTTACTCTTTCTCATTGAAGTAAGTACATGAATTCTTATACCATGTATTTTAATATTGTGATTATGTCTATGGGTAACTAAACTCCATAATTAGGGTTGTGGGAACCACAGGTTCATAACTTTATAAATCAAACTATAACAATTCTTTTCTAGTATCTTGCATGCAAAGTGATAAGTTATGTATTTCTAAATCCTTGGTCCGGCATCTAGAAAATTTCACTCCGCACCTTGGTCTGACTACGTGTGTTGCGTACATTATTGGGATCCCTCCTGGTATTTGCTCTCATAAAATCCAACTCATGCCTGATCATAAGCCATATATTGAGCACCAGAGACGCTCCTATGCAAGTGGTCGTGAAGAAGGAAATCATTAAGTGGTTGGATGCCGGAGTAATCTATCCGATCGCCGATAGTAGTTGGGTATGCCCTGTTCAGTGTGTACCTAAGAAAGGGGCAATGACTGTGGTCCCCAACGAAAATGAACTTGTTCCAATGAGACCAGTTACTGGATGGAGGGTGTGTATGGATTACCGCAAACTAAATGCATGGACTGAAAAAGTCCACTTTCCTATGCCCTTCATTGATCAGATGTTGGATAGACTTGCCGGAAAAAGGTGGTAATGTTTTCTTGATGGATATTCGGGGTATAATAAAATTTCTATTGCACAAGAAGATCAAGAGAAAACGAGTTTTACTTGTCCATATGGGACCTTTGCGTTCAAAAGAATGTTGTTTGGGTTGTGCAATGCACCCGCCACATTTCAGAGATGTATGATGTCAATATTTTCCGACATGGTGAAAGATACTATAGAAGTTTTTATGGATGATTTTTCTATGGTTGGTGATTCATTCGAGCGGTGTTTGAACAATTTATCTGAGGTCCTTAAGAGATGTGAAGACTGCAATTTAGTACTAAATAGGGAAAAATGTCATTTCATGGTGAAAGAAGGTATTGTTTTGGGTCATCGCATATCAGAAAAGGGAATAGAGGTTGATCGAGCTAAAGTCGAGGTAATAGAGAGACTTCCCCTCCCGATCTCTGTGAAAGGTGTGAGAAGCTTTCTTGGGCATGCAGGTTTTTACCGGAGATTCATCAAAGACATTTCAAAGATTGCACATCCATTGTGCAAACTGCTGGAGAAAGATTGTAAATTTTGTTTTGATGAATCCCTTCTTAAAGCATTCGGCGAGCTAAAGAAAAATTGGTGTCTGTGCCTATCATTATTTCTCCGGATTGGAACAGTCCATTTGAGGTGATGTGCGATGCTAGTGGGTTTGCTCTTGGTGTAGTATTGGGACAAAGAAAGAACAAAATCCTTCACCCCATTTAACATGCAAGTAAAGCCCTAAATGAAGCTCAGAAGAACTACACTGTGACTGAGCAAGAACTCCTTGCAGTAGTCTTTGCTTTTGAAAAACTGTGCTCCTATTTGCTAGGTACTAGAGTTATAGTGCATACTGACCACTCAGCATTGACATATATGATGGCAAAGAACGATGCGAAACCTAGGTTGATTCGTTTGGTATTACTGCTACAAGAATTTGACTTTGAAGTGATGGATAGAAAAGGAAATGAAAATCAAGTTGCTTATCATTTGTCCCGTCTAGAGGATGAAGCTATGAGAGAGTTAAGGGATAAGACTGACATTGATGATACTTTCCCCGATGAGCATGCATTGGCTGCTTCACAAGACTTGATTCCATGGTTCGCAGATTTTGCGAACTATCTGGCTACTGATATTGATCCATCAGACTTGTCCTTTCATCAAAGAAAACAGTTCATGTACGATGTGAATAAGTTCTTTTGGGATGAACCATACTTATAGGAGTTGTGCCGACAAGCTTATTCGGCATTGTGTGCCAGAATGTGAGATGTTGAGAGTGTTGGAAGCATGCCATTCCTCACCAGTTCGTGGACATCACAGCGGTATCCAAACCGCTCATGAGATATTACAATGTGGTTACTATTGGCCAACTCTTCATCAAGATGCTCATGAGTTTTCTAAAGCATGAGACCGATGCCAACGAGATGGCGGCATTTTAAGAAAGCAAGAGCTCCCTGTAAACCCCATTCTTGTGATTGAGTTATTTGATGTTTGGGGTATTGACTTTATGGACCCTTTTGTGAGTTCTCATGGAATGAAGTACATTCTAGTAGCGGTTGATTATGTATCTAAATGGGTCGAAGCCATCGCCCTCACAAACAATGAAGGGAAGAATGTCACTGCATTCTTAAAAAAGAATATATTCTCTCGTTTTGGCACCCCAAGGGCAATTATTAGTTATGGGGCTCCCACTTCTGCAACAGATTGTTCAAGGGGTTATTGGAGAAATATGGGGTTCGCCATAATGTGGCCACTCCTTACCACCCTCAAACTAGTGGGCAAGTTGAAGTGTCGAATCGGGAGATCAAACAGATATTGTCAAAAACAGTGAACGCTAGTAGAACGGATTGGTCAAGGAGGCTTGATGATGCTCTTTGGGCCTACCGGACAACGTATAAGACTCCCATAGGTATGTCTCCATACCAACTTGTATATGGGAAAGCTTGTCATATTCCGGTTGAGTTAGAGCATAAAGCCATGTGGGCTATGAAGAAGTTGAAAATGGATTGGAGCGAAGCTGCAGAACAACGGTTAACTGGGTTGAATGAACTCGATGAATTTCGCCTTAAATCTTATGAAAGCTCAGCCCTATAGATAGAAAAGAAGAAGAATTACTATGACCAAAAAATTGAAAAATGAAAGTTCATGGTCGGGGATTTGGTGATTTTATTCAATTCTAGGTTGCGCTTGTTTCCGGGCAAGCTCAAGTCCAAATGGACTGGTCCTTACTTTGTTACCCAACTATTCCCTCATGGAGAAGTTGAGTTGGAAACTAAGGAGGGTGTGCGGTTCAAGGTGAATGGACAACGCATAAAAATCTATTTCGGGCATGCTGAATCGGCGAATGAAGTGATCAAGGCATACCATCTTGATGAAGTCTGAGTAATCAAGTGTCATCAATCGTTCCGCGACATTAAATCAGGCGCTTGTTGGGAGGCAAACCAATACTCATAGTTTTTCTTTCTAGTAATGGTAGCATTTTCTAGTAATGGGTTTTAAATTTGCAGGCACATCACCAGGAAATTCTGCAGAAAATTACTCTGCAGCAGTCACTGACGAATACAGCGACGGACCATCGTATGAATCCGTCGTGCCGGGTACGTCTTTCTGTTATTTTCAAACTAGGGCACACACGACAGAACCAACGACGTACCATCACAACTAAGACGAACCATCGTCGGGGAATCGTCACGTCATTAATGAAGCGTATCCGACCCGACCCGGCTGGGTTTTTTAAAAAAAATTCAACATTTAAAACCCCCACACCTTCGTTTAACCTCATTCTCCCATTTCCCTCCCGTTTCAACTTTCAAAGATCATACCCCTCTCTCTTACAACCGATCAGTTTCCCCCAATTCTCCAAATTCCTAAAATTCATCATCTACTAGTCGGAGCTACTGTTGTGGGTGTCTTCTTGATCACCAAGTACCTTTCCCTCTTATTTTTCTCAAATTCTCAGGTATGTCTCTCTAATTTCTACTCATTTATATTGCATTTTTGTTTATCAATTAGTATTACCCTAGTTCTTCTTGATATGTTCATTCTTTAATAAAATTTTGTCTGACCTATGTTAAATATCCTCGAAATTGCCGTGTTAAAACCCTAGAAATAGGTGTTTTAGCATTGCTAGTTTACTAGGTATTTGGGTTAGACAAATGTAGGTTAAAACACTACCAATTCGATTTGCATCAATAGGGGATGAATGGGGCATCCCCAGTTCTATCACTAGGTTACAGAACGAGACCCCGATGACGGACCGTCGTACCCACGACGGACCATCATTGGGTCTGTTCCAACAGCGCTAACAACCCACTGTCAAATTTTCTACGAGTGTCCACCAACGGCCACATGCAATGGACCGTCGTTCCCATGACGGTCCGTCCTGCACAACCATTCTGGTTGTCAGAGACCCTATTCCTAAGTCTCTCTCACTTTTTCTAAGTGTCCTCCAACGGACACATGTGACGGACCGTCATCCCTACTACGGTTCGTTCTGCACAAACGTTCTGGTTGTCAGAGACCCTGTTCCTAAGGGTCTCTCTCTATTTTTCTAAGTGTCCTCAAATGGACAACTACGACGGACCGTCATACCCACGACGGTCCATCCTGCATGACCGTTATGATGCTTAGAGACCCCTCTCCGAAGGGTCTCCATATTTTTTTCAAGTGTCCTCTGATGGACACTTACGACGGACCGTCGTACCTGTGACGGTCCGTCCTGCACGTACTGTCATACTTGTCAGAGACTCTCCTTCAGGGTTCCCCATATAAACAAAGTCTAAGTAAGACACGACAGACCCCATGACGGTCCGTCATACTCACGACGAGCCGTCACCTGGCCCGTCGTGTCTCATTGTTACTATAGAAATGTCATTACATCTTAACTCTTTTATTTATTTTGTGTGGTTTTGCTTATCGTGTTTGCTCCTTCTAGTACTAATATTGATTCTTTACAGGTATGGCACCAGCTCAAGATCGAGTCTACGCACGCGGGCGATCGATGTCTGTTTACCCGTCTGCCCGCCAGGTCATTGGCTCTGATGATGAGCGTGACCTCGAGTACGTGCCCCCAGGAACTTGCAACCTATCCCGAGCTGCACGTGCTCCCAAAGCCACACCCAAAAAGGTGGCGTCCGGCGTAGTCACTGCCTCCCAGTCTGATGAGGAGCGCACACTGACCGACACACCTTCTGGGTCAGCTACTAATGAAGAAGAGGCGTCTTGATTCATAGGTGTTTCGTGGTCGGAGGAAGCCTCCGGATCTACAAAGCTTCCCACACCCGCCCCCGCTGCAGAGTCTGCCTCGTCTGATGAGGCTGATAGTATGGAATCCACACCCGGTTCACCGAATCGTACTCTCACTGCGGTGACCAACCAGCCCAACCGGTGGTGTGTCGACGGGCAATATCAAGTCTATTCCGATGCAAAGTATGACAAAGGAGTCATGACTCGGTCACTTATATTGGAGCGGCGGGTCCTTACGGGAAGTCTCCCAACGATGCCAAAGATCCACAATCTCTTCACTTGACATCGACTGGAGTGGACAACGCGTCTGTTGGGACGTTATAGTGAAGAGCTGGTCTGAGAGTTCTACACATCCTATGTAGCGACTCTCCGATCACAGATTGATAGGCGGGCTGCCCCTGCCAAACAGGCCCCACTGGAGCAGGTCCGAGTACGTGGCGTTCACGTTGATATCTCCCTGCCTGCCATCCCCTCGTTTCTATATGGTGAGAATGTTGATGCTAATCAGGCCCCTCTCACAGCCGAGTTTGACTGCCGATGGCATATTGTTAAAGATGTCCAATTCCTGCGTGAGCCATCGCTGAGAGAGACAACCAAGAGGTGGATGGCCCTGCACTTGTCCGTTGATGGAGAGGGTGCCGACTGGGTGACCGAGCCGAAGGGGGCCATCAAGAAGGCCAACCTGACTTTCACGGCGGATTTTTTGTGGTTGATTGTCCGCCACTGCCTTTCCCCCACAGCCGCTGATAATATCTTCACATGGGATCGAGCAGTACTGATGGAGGCGATGATACCCGTGTTAGAGGTGGATTTTGCGTGGCTTCTACAGGTGGTCATGCACGAGAGGGATTTTAAGGTCACAACTACTTACCCTTTCCCGTGCATGTTATTTTCTCTATGCAGGTCCGCAGGTGTGCCTATATGGCACGTTGATCAGCTCAAGACCCCTCTAGGCACTATCGATATCGGCCTCATCAGGGATGAGGCCAATGAGTTGGCTCCACGCAGAGGGCCCCGTCCAGAGTTGCCTCCACTTGGTGACAATCTGGCACTGCTCCGCAGGCGGCTTCCACTGACACTACCCCGGTCGAGTCTATCCCGGGTAGTAGCACTGCCCCAAGCTCCTCTCGCTCAGCACCTTTAGCCACTCTGGTCCCGCTTGCTAGGGTCCAGAAATTAGAGGTGCAAATGGCTACACTTTTGCATCATATCCAGCCTTGGATGCAGAGGTCTATTGCCGAGGAAGAAGAGCGCTTAGAGCTGAGAATGGTCCAGCACACAGAGCGGAAGATCACTGAGGTTCATCAGCGCTTGGACGCTTTTGAGTTGCGGGTGCTAGCCCGTCCAACCCCTCCGGTGGATGTGTCGACCCTTCAGGCTGCGGTCGACAGTCTTTGCGCATATATTGATATGATCTTAGAGGCTAGGGTTCCTGAGTCTGAGGCCCCTTCTGCAGATCCTGCTGAAGACACAGTTATGGTGGCCCTATTCGCCACTTCATAGATTCCACCACCTCCCCCTCGAGAGCATGCCAAGAGGAGCAGGGGTCGAGAGGAGGATGAAGCTCGAGCACGGAAGAAGGAGTGCCGTGAGATGGAGGCTGTGAGGAGAGCCTCGCTTGCTGAGGAGGAAGCGCGTCAGATGAGAGCAGGAGAGTTAGCTACTGGGGCGTCTAGCTCCAAAACTGTGGAGATAGCGGGAGGCACTTGTTATAGTGTTGTTGATGCTGAGGAAACCACTGAGGGTGTCCAGATTACAGAGGTAGTGGGTTTCGGGGAACCGGATCCACCATCTTGCTGATCATCAGCGCTTTGCGCCCCAGGTTTGATTCACCTACCACTCTAGTATTTCAATTTTTTTTATGCATTGGGGACAATTGCATGTCTTTTTGTTGGGGGTGGGGTAAATGGAAAGTGAGTGCTAGGGTGAAGTCTGAGTAGCCCAATTCACTATCATCTTTTGGGGTTTTCTTGCCTGTGTTCTTTTTCCCCAAGAGACTGATTACTTTTTCTGTTGAACCGGCATGTCTATATCTTGTGTACATAGTTTAATTCTGAAGGATGATGGCTAAAATAATATCCTGATAAAATGCAAAATGATGCATGACTAGGCATAGTACTTGATAAATGTGTGGCTCTAAGCATGACATAGAGGTACACCACTACATGACCCTAAGTCTAAAAGTCGAACTAGGTGTCTGATAATCTGGTAGAGTAATGAGATGTCAAGTTAGTGTGAGGAAGATTTGGATAGTCCACTATTTGTACTGAGGTAGAACTTGCCTAGTTAGTCCTGCTAAAAGTAAGTTGTAATAGACAATTAGGAAAGGATCATAGGCAATTATTTAATATAGCCCATTGTTTAGCCTAAATAAAATAAAACCAAATGAAATTTATCCTTCTTTGATCCAAATGATTTGAGGTTAAACTAGAACTTTATTTTCAACCCTAACTGATCTTTTCTGAGAATAATGTGTTGGCCCTGGTCCCTCCTTGGACATGTGCACCTCAACTTATGCCAAAAGCATAAGTTGAGGGTGTCTAATGCAGTAAACAACCCTTTTATGGCACTGACCCAACTTTGGGTATTGTGTACTTTGACCCATGGCAAAGCCGTGAGTTGAGGGTGGCTATTATGAGGAATGCTCTGGAAATTTGGGTTGAAAGAACAAAGAGAGAGAAAGAACAAAAGTAAAGTGACTCAAGAATTAATTGAAAGAAAAGTAAACAAAAAAATATACAAGAAATACAATCAAGAAAAGAAGAGAGTCACTTACACAATTGAAGAAAAAAAAAGGGAAAACAGCAAAGGTGAAAGAATATGAGAAACTACGTAAAATAAAATGATAGAAAATAGTATGTTTAGCCGACATGTCAAGAAGGGCAAAAAGTCACTAAAGTATACCTAAATATACCCTACATGACCCTGAGCCTATGTTACAAGCTAAGAAAGTCCTATCGTGATCCTAAGAGTTGTATAGCGAACTTAAAGCATTGAAAATAAGGGCAAGCTTATGGCAAAATGTATGAATGAGTGTGAATTTGTTCTGAGAGTGAGGGCTGAAAAGTAATCCTTATACTCAAACTAAAATCATTGTATTAAAAATGAGGATTTTGTTTTGAAGTGAGGACACTAGTTGCAGTATCGGAAATATTAGCACCTCGGTGAGAAATTGAAGATGAAATCTGTTAGTGCATGGTGAGTTTGTGTCATGGTCTTATTCCACATAATTCAAGCCTAATAATGATAGCATGCATAAATATTATGAGATTGATCGGGATTGATAGCCAAATGATTGCGAAAGATAAAACATTGATACTATTGTACAAAGATTTTGTATTGAGTCACAGTGCGTCGCTTGAGGAAAAACAACGAATGTAAGTTTCTCTTTATTTGCAGGAAATCTTTCTAAAAGAGGAATGCGGAGGTTTTTGAGCGAGAAATACAGAAAAGTACCACCTACGGAGCTTGTAACGGTTCGTCGTGCCCGTGATGGTCCGTAGGTGGCACCGTAGTGCAGCTGCTGAAGGAAGATGGGGAAATCTGAGCAAGTGTGGGGTTACGGAGTGCGTGATGGACCGTCGTATCCTTAACGGTCCATCCTGTTGGTTCGTCATGAAGTTCAGAGAAGTAGTCCCAGTACCCAAATTCCAAGAGTTTAAGTGTTTTGGAACGGAGACCCTCGACCCACCGTTGTGCCTGTGACGATCCGTCATATATGTCGTCGAGGATAATGAAGAGAGCAGTTGAACAAGTATTGGACGACGGAGTCCATGACGGTCCGTCGTGACCACAACGATCTATCGCGAGGTCCGTCGACCCAGCCGCGTTTTGACAAATTTACAGCAAATAGAGTCCTTATGTAATTAGGTATTTATTTTTTTTATAAATAGTTCAAAAAACCTCGTTTTGGAGGTTAGAATCTTGATTATTTTTTAGACCTTTTGTGAGATTCATGATTATTTTGAGATTCTTCTAAATGATTGTTGGTGATTTTTGTTGATTAATCAAGCGAACTTTAGGATTTTACTCTTTCTCATTGAAGTAAGTACATGAATTCTTATACCATATATTTGAATATTGTGATTATGACTATGAGTAACTAAAATCCATAACTAGGGTTGTGGGAACCATAGGCAAATAATGAGGGAAAGCCTAACTAAAATAAGAATTCTACAATAGTGTCTTGCATGTATTGATAATTCTTTCGCTTAGAAGTCTTTTTAACGGATGGACAACGTTAGAACTCGCCTTAATGCTACTTGCCGGACCAAGGAGGTAGATAATAGGAAAAGAATTATCAACATAGATTTAGTGTATGCTATCTAATAGGCTAGTATTGGTTAGTACGAGGTAATAACTTAGTCAAATAGCGAATATGATGCTTAATGTGAGGTAAATATAAGGGTTAGTATAGCAACACACGTACCCGGACCAAAGTGCGGAGTGAAATTTTCTAGATGCCGGACCAAGGATTTAGAAATACATAACTTATCACTTTGCATGCAAGATACTAGGAAAGAATTGTTATAGTTAGAATTATCAAGTTATGAACCTGTGGGGATCATGTAAACCGTAGTTACTTTGATTAATTTATTAAACTCCAACATTCGAAGCTGTTAGTTTTCTCCTTTAATTTCGCTAGTTATTTTCATTTATTTAGAAATAGTAAACCCCCCTTTTATAATTTTTGCTTTCCAAGGAAGTAATTGACTGAACAATAGTAATAATAGATTGAAGTTAAGTCTAAACTATTTTCCTCGTGGGAACGATCTCAACCTCATTAGTTGGGTTATTTACTTGACACGATGGCTTTACTTCTTATTTGAGAAGTAAGTTTGAGAGTATCAATCACCATCCTTATAACATTAATAGATTAGCCAAAACCTCACAAACCATAGTAAATACCTTTCAATTCAACATCATACCAACCGTATCAATCTCAATTACTCAAAAAATATAAACTTAATTAGTCATAGACAATCATAATTTATCATCAATTTGAAGTTTAGAAGAAAATCCATTAGAATAGGAAAACCCTTGGAATCGGGTGTTTTAGAAATCAACTTTCAGAGGACCTCTTGAGGAAAGGAAACCCAAGAGTGAAGAACATGTACCCTAATGAATATTAATCAACGAAATTCAAGTGAAATACTAAATAAATTGGTCTTCTTCTTCAAGCTTTCTTCTTCCTTCAATGGAGGATATAGAGAGAGAAACTAGAGAGAGGTGAGAGCTTTTGGATTTTGATTTAGGGAATTAATTTGAGTGAGTAAATGTGAGGGAAACTGATTGGAAATCAATATATATACCCCCAATGAAATATACAAAAGACCCCTCACTTAAGTTAACCTTTTAATGATGTCAAACTTCTAATCCAAATTTCAGATTTTCATCGGGGAACAAGTCCACAACGCAAAGTTGTTTCTGCAGGAATTTCTAAATTAATTTTAGAGATAGTAGATTCCGCGATATGAACTTGATATTTTACCAAAATCGACCCAAGTCCGCGATGCGGACTTGTTTCATCTATGTGTATTTTGCTTGCTGCTTTGGCACCTTGCCAACCAAAGTTTGGGGTCCTTCCGTGGACCACAAAGGTGACTCTTAGAGGGTCGGAACTGGATGTTTTTAATTTATATACTTGTTTTTACCTATTTTAAGTCATTTAACAATATTTAGACGTCATACACTACTCCTACACCTTTCCGAAACCTAAGGACGTTTCACTAGTGCAATTAGACTAGCTTACGGACGTCTTGGATGTTTCTTGTCATTTTGATTCTTAAACATCCTAAATGTCTTGTTTGAATTATATATGGTCTTAATAATGTGTCCTATCCCTTAGAAACTCATGTTAGGCTCTAGATTAGGTCTTAGACTTTCGGAGTATTACATTATCCCCCCTTAGGAACATTCGTCTCAAAATGACACTAAAATCTTTTGGAAGGAAAGGAATGACTCAAGACTAGCAGACAACCAAAAACAATACATGATAACTTAAATTACAATATCAATCATGGAATTAACACATAGCAAGACTCCAATTACTACACATAAATCTCAATGTCAAGATATGAGGAAACACATAGCAAGACTCCAATTACTACACATAAATCTCAATGTCAAGATATGAGTAATTTTATTCTCACAACAACATGAGCTCAACATACCATATATGTGTCAATTGTGCCAAAACTCAACTTACAAATCATGCTTAACATACTTTCATAAGTACTCACCATATCAAAATGCACAACATAACTCAACACAAGAAGAATTGCAAATTTCCATGTCTAAAGGCATACTTCACTATAAAATAAGAATTTCTTCAAAACTTCAACAAAAATCAAAGCAACTTCAAATTTAGTCATTATATTAATTATTAGCATGAAACAAGTAACCTTAACTATTAAAGATATGAGGATAAAGGGACTCCATGTCGTCCTTGTCTTCCCATGTTTCTCCCTCAACTAGGTCGTTTCTCCATAGCATATTTACGGAGGCCACCTCTTTGTCCTCAACCTCTTGACATGGCTTTCAAGTATTTTAACCAGAACCTCCTCATAGTAGAGGTTCTCCTTCACACCAGGACCTTCAATAGGAAGAATGGACTCAGGACTACCAATGCACTTCTTGAGCATACAGACATGGAAAATCGGATGAACTGAAGATAGCTCACTAGGAAGTTCAATTCATACATAACCTTGTCAATCATTTGCAAAATTTCATAGGGACCCACATAATGGGTACTTAACTTCCCTTTCTTCCAATATCTAACCACCCCTTTCATAGGCAAAATTTTCAAATTTTCAAGTCAATGATACAATTACTAAGCATATCTTCAAGAGTTTGAATTTTTTGCGTCGCTTGACCATTGATACGCTCAAATTATACCTCCCTAAATAATTATAAGCAGTCGTATCAAGTAAAGAACCTAATAATTAGGTTGGGGAAGATCCCACAAGGAAAATGGTTTAGACTTACCTTAAATGTACAATTACTTCTATTTAGTCAAGTTCTTTCCGAAAACAGGTAATTTGAAGGGGGGTTTTATGAAACAAAATTCTTTAATATCCCTATGTAAACAAGTAACAGAATCAAAGCTTTGGTTTTTATCAAGTTGTGACAGAAACTAGGGTGTAAGTGTTGCACATAGGTTCATAATCTCGTATTCCTAGCTATAACAATTCTTCCCTAGTGTTTTTCATGCAAAGTGATAAGTTAGGTATCTCTAAATCCTTGGTCCAGGATTTATAAAATTTAACATGTACCTTGGTACAGCTAAGTGTGTATGAGCTACTAACCCTTTCCTTTACTTCGTATTAAGCATCATATTCGATGTGTGGCTTAGTTATTACTTCGCACCAATCGAAACTAGCCTATTAGATAGTATCGCACTAAATCTATGTTGATAGTTCTTTTATTAATAACTACCTCCTTGGTTAGGCAAGTAGCAACAAAGCGAGTTCTAACGCGTGCATTCGTTCAAAAGACTTCTAAATGAAAAAATTATCAATACATGCAATAACCTATTTGAGAATTTTTATCCCTAGTTGTGGATTCAGTTACCCATGCATATACACAATTCATAGTTTTTAAACAATAAAACAGGAACTTACTTTGACAATTTGAAGAAAATCTAGAAAATCCACCTGAAATCACAAGAAATCACTTGAAAACCAAATCTTCAAATTGAATTAATGCTAAAGTTTCAAAACCCAATCTCCAAACACAAAGTAAGAACAATAGTAATAGAATTCAACCCCAAAAATGAGGTTTTACACTCGATATATAGAAAATGTTGTCTTAAATTAAAAGGAATTAAAATAAAGAAAGTTATCCAAGACTGTGGTTGTAATCGACGACCCCCAAAAGACGATACATCAATGAAACAATGGTCCGTCGACTACCTCCGTCAGTCCAAACTTAGCATATTTTTCATCCTTCAGATGGCATCCTCTCTGAATCAATCGACGAACCAACAGAACAATCCGTTGATGCCTCTAATGTTCGTCTATTCCTTCTGTTGTTCTATACATAGACTTTTTTCAACTCGGGTACTGGGACTATCTCTGAACTTATTGACGATTCAAACAGACAGTCCGTCGATCAATAAAAGAACCGTCAATCCTTCCGTAGCCCCACACTTGGGTATGATTTCCCCTAGTTTCTCTATATGCCTGAACTATCAATCGACGGTCACAATCTATGGACCATTGATGGAACGACCGACCATTGATGGCCTTCGTGGGCCACTTCTGCACTAAATTTCAGTAGCCTTCTGTGTTTTGGGTTCGGACATATTTCCTAAAAACAATGACAAAAACATATTAAACTACTATAAAAAGGTTCAAGACATACACAACTATTAAGGAAAGCATCGAAAACACCGCAAAACCACGGTATGTTAACCATCCGTTTGAGGATGAAAGTGGTTCTTAACTTCACTTGATTATCCAAGACTTTTTGAAATGATCTCCAAAACCTAGATGTATATTAATCACCTCTATCAGATATGATGGACAAAGGAACCCCATGAAGACTCACTATCTTGTCGATGTAGACCCTTGCGTAATATTCCGCCGAATAAGAAGACTTAATGGGAATAAAGTGAGCACATTTGGTCAATCTATCCACTACCACCTATATAGAGTCATATTGCTTTCGAGTCCGAGACAAACCTACTACAAAATCCATTTTAACATCATCCCGTTTCTAAGTAGGAACTTGGATTTCTTGTAGTATACCACTTGGCTTTGGAACTTGGCCTTCAGTTGTTGGCTACTAGGACACTTCGCAACAAATTGCGCAATATCCCTTTTTAGGCCATTCCACCAAAACACTTCTTTGAGGTCATGGTATATCTTCGTATAACCCGGATAAATAGAGTAACAGGCTCATTTAGATTCCTCAAGGATCCTACTCCTCAAATCATCTACATTAGGCACTTAAAATCTTCCTTGATACCTAAAAACAGCATCCCCTCTTGGGAGAATGACTCATTCATCTTACCAAGAACCGATGCTTTCAACTCCATCAATAATGGATCAAGGTGTTGTTTAGACTTCACCTCAACCACCAAAGACGATTCGGAGTTATGATGTACTACCACACCACCATTTGGAGAACATTTAATTCGAACCCCTAAACAAGCCAACCTATAAACATATTTCACTAGGTTTCTCTTGGATTCTTCCACATGGGATACACTTCCCATGGACAACAGACTTAGACCATCCGCTACCACATTAGCCATGTCAGGGTGATAGAGAACACTCATTTCACAGTCTTTCAACAATTCTAACCATCTCCGCTGGCGGAGATTCAACTCCTTTTAGGTGAATACATATTGGAGACTTTTATGATCTGTATACACATCAACATCAAGCCCATAGTGGTAATGCCTCCATATTTTCCAAGCAAATACTACGACTGCTAACTAAGGTCATGAGTTGGATAATTCTTCTCATGAACTTTGAGTTTCCAAGAAGCATAAGAGCTATAACTTTTAAATATTGCATAAAAACACACCCAAACCTGACTCGGTATGCATCACAATAAACCACAAAACCATTAGTACCCTTCGGTAGGGTCAATACCGTAGCGGAAGTAAGCCTATCCTTCAACATTCTGAAGCTCTTTTCACATGCCTCCGACAACTCAAATTTCACATTCTTTTTGTTCAAGGTTGTGAAGGTGGAAAAAATTGATGCAAACCCGTCAACAAACCTTCTATAATAACCGGATAGGCCTAAGAAACTCCTAATATCCGTAGAAGACAAAGGTCTAGGCAAATTTTCCACCATTTTGGACTTCCTTGGATCAACCTCTACACCTTCACTAAAGATTATATGACCAAGAAATGCTACCGACCTCAACCAAAACTCACATTTGCTATAATTGACAAACAATTTGTGTTCCTTAAGCACTTGCAACACAACTTTCAAGTGATCCATGTGTTCACCCTTATTTTTTGAATATACCGCGATGTCGTAAATGAATACAATGACAAATGAATCTAGGTAATTTCGAAACACCCTTTTCATTTGGTCCATAAATGCGGCCGGAGTATTAGTGCGATCAAAGGACATCACTCAGAACACATAGTGATCATATCTAGTCCGAAATGATGTCTTTGAAATATATTCACCTTTCACCTTAAGTTGGTGATATCCCGATCTCAAGTCAAATTTGGAAAATTAACTCGCACCTTGGAGTTGATAAAATAAATCATCAATCCGAGGGAGACGATATATGTTCTTGATTGTGACTTCATTGAGTTGAAGGTAATTGATACACATTCTAAGGGAACCATCCTTCTTCTAAACAAACAAAATCGGAGCACCTGATGGAGAAATACTAGGCCGAATAAAGCCCTTGTCAAGTAAGTCTTTGAGTTGAGCCTTCAACTCTTTCAATTCGGTTGGAGCCATCCAATGAAGAAGAATTGAAATGAGATTTGTATATGATAGCAAGTCGATATCAAAAAAAATTTCCCATTCGCGAGGAATACCGAGAAGATCGTTAAGAAAGACCTCAAGAAATTCCCTTACTACGGGGACCGACTCAATAGGAGGAACCTCGAAGTCTAAATATTTGACTCTCACAATATGGTATAAACACCCATTATATATAATCTTACAAGCTTTCAAACAACAAATTATACATCTAGGAATAGAATTTCCCCCTTTCCACTCTAAAACGGGTTCATTTGGAGAGTTAAAATTCACCACCCTTGTTCTATAATCAATAGAAGCAAACCAAGCATGCAACCAATTCATACATAAAAAGACATCAAAATCAACCATGTAAAGTTTTACTAACTCCACATTAGAAACTCTATTGGACAACATTATATGACAAGTTCTATACACTCTCTTAGCAAAAATCGACATACCAACCGAGCTAGTCACCATAAAAGGTTCATTCAATATATCGGGAAAAATGTCAAAATTTTTAGCTACTTGGGGAGTAACAAATGACAAGGTAGCACCGCAATCAAGTAAAGCATATAAATCAATAGGAAAGACTTTCAACATATTGGTCACCACATCGAGAGGAGTCTCTTTCTCACCTATAGAGCGGAGAGAATAAAAGTGCTTCTTCTTTAGAGCATCATTAGAACCACTTGCTTTAGATTGAAGACTACCCTTGTCTTGCCCCTTCAAATTTGGGCTATCTCTAACTTTATGTCCACTTTTACAACAACTAAAACAATTGCCCGTTCTAACTAAGTATTCACAAAAGTGACCTTTTCCACACTTGGTACAAATAGGTTTCTCATTAGGTGAGTTTCCACTCTTTCCCTTTTTGGACCGAGGTTTAGGAGCCTTATTATCACGAACCTTGAGGAACTTAGAAGGAACTTGATTAGGTAACCTGTTCTTGAACCTAGGCTTGTGTTGGATATAAAGCCTACCCTATGAAGAACAACCATTAAAAGGCCTTGCCCTTTGAGCATCTCTACTCATTCTCTTGATCCTTCTCTCTTCCACTTGTTGACCATGAACCATAAGACAAAAAATGTTCATATTGTCATGTAGCATGGCCGAACGACCCTTTTAAGTCATCCGACACTGCCGTCACAAAGCGGTTCATTTCATCTCTAGGATAGGAAAACAAAGTAGGAGTACACTTTGACAATTTAGTAAATTTCAAAGAGTAGTCACGTACACTCATACATCCTTGACGAAGGTTGATGAATTCTTCCACTTTGGCTTCCCTCTTCTCTCTAGGAAATAACCGATCAAGACTAGCCTTCTATGATAGATATAGGAGAAGAAGCAAACATATGTAAATATAATTGTCTACCAGAAGATAAATGGGAAAAACTAAAAACACCTATGGTAGTAACAGGATTTAATAATGAAGGAAGGGTCCACCCCTTAAAGGCCTATTATACCTCCCTTGGTCATACCAAGCTTGGGCCACATCTTTTAGTTGGTAAGTGGCTAACTCTACTTTCTCATTAGTAGTCAACCCCATAGCATAGAGAATATTGTAGAACTCATCTATGAAATCTTGGTGGTCTTCCTCGACTCTGTAACAATAGAAAGTATGGGGATTCATCCTAATGAAATCCCTCAAACATGAGGCCATGGTGCTAACGTGTTGGTTTCCTCGGGGTACCACCTCCAGATTAGCTTGGGCCGTCATGACTTCTGATTGAGTAGTGACGGCTTGTTCTTGTGTAGCTATGGCTTGGGCCATTTTGAGAAAATCTTCTCTTATATCCCCGTCATACATAGGAGGAGGAGCAACCGGAACTTGATCATCCATAACAACTTCTTCAAGTGGAGGAACTTGGTTGTCTTGTGCTCCCGCAATAGCGATGCCTTCCTCGGACCTTCTTGCGGCTGATCTTCGGGTATTCATACCTATAACCACAATATAATATTTTGGTGAAAGCAAACATAATGCAGACTCTAGAGGCACGACATAGGATTACAAGAAAATAAGAGTATCCTAAGCATTTCATAGTTCCTAATTAATAAGAGTGGCACACTTCACAATTATGAAATGAATTTACATAGATGTGATTTAATGAAACATCATTACTAATGATATTCAACCTCATGCTCTGATACCAAGTTTGTCATATCCAGGGAGCACCCCTAGACGAAACCGGCGTCATGTCCTTGAAGAGGACTAATATTACCCTCTTAGCTTACATCATTACATGCATACGTTAAAAATGCGGAAAATTTAAAACTTTAAGATTACTTCTACATTGAGGTTTACATAGGCCTCTCGCTTACATATATTGTATATAATATTGTAAGAATGTCTATAATATGTCCCATATTAAACCATCTAAACGAATTCAAAAATTGGCATAACACATACTCAATACAACAAAGAGACTCATATGGGCTATATAAAAATCATCATGAAATAAAAAGGAAAGAACATTCTTATACTAGAACAACATAGTTCACTTGATAATGGCATTGTCCTCGGAAATTGGGACCTACTAAACTCTTGGGAAATATCCAAGTAGTCTTTGAGAGGTCTTCTATGAACTCAACGGCCGGAACCTACATTTGTAGTTAACATAAAACATGGGTTAGTACACACTCGTACTAAGTATTAATATATTCACATAAAACAAATGAAATCATGGCAAAGAGTACATTTCATTAAAACATGCTACTTTTCTTTTGGAAAGTCTTATGCATATTCAGGAAACAAAAACAAGTCATAAATGCATATTCATCAAGTCAATATCATGTACTATACAATACCAAACCACCATAAGTCAAATAAACTCACATGCATATCAATGTATTTGAACCCATAATCAAATACAACTCTATCATCAAGACATAACGTCACAACTATGAATAAGAGTTCGGTACAACATAACCAGAGCAAGATCATTACTCATGTCCCTCATTAAGTCCACTTGTGCTATAACTAAGCAAAGCTCCATAACATTACTCAATTAAGTAAACCTAGCAAGAAACATAACAAATGTCCAACTCCACATAACATATCATTAAGAGTACATAATACCATACATTAGGAATAAATACCAAATGCATGTTCATAAGAGTAAACAACATAACATATTGTCCTTTACATGTAAGATCATCACATTATCATCATTTACATTTATAATCATATACATACATAGAAATAACCTCCTAAGGCTTCCCTCAGGGCAAACTAGTGTAATGCATAGGTAGAGTCCCATACACCTACCTAGGCTAAGTCAAACCTCTTAATCCACCCTAAGTTGTTTGTACTTCATTACTTAATTTTAGTTTAGGGAACAATTGCCTTAACCGACATAGACAACAAGATCTAAGTGTATAATCCGGTGAAGTAAAACCATACACCGATGGAAGGTGGTCTACCGGCCAAGGTAGAACCAAATATAAACGTAGCTTTCTAGGTGGATCCACTAGCTAGTCTTCCTATGGGGGCAACATAGTTTAACAAAATAAGAGATAGGTATGAAGTATCTAAATACCAGTAATAAATTGGAGACTCATATCATGAGAATCAATAGGGGAGTATTCCTCATAAGGGAGTCAACACCTCATGTGGAACTATCGAGTGAATCTTCCTCTATGGAAAGTCAAAAGCTACCATTGTCAAGTTCTCTCAATGTTAAGCTATGTCCCTTTTGAAATATCTTTAATGACTTTATTAATTATCATATCTTACTTAAGGTCATAGGCTCTCTTTCTTGTAGAATCATCATCATCATATCTCAATAAGACTTTCATGAGTATTTTTCTTTCATTACAATTCATACATGTGAAGTTAGCACTTTTACATTTCACATCATGATAAGGCACATAGGTAAGTTATCACTATCCTTATAACATTTACATCTTAGCCAACACCTCATAACCCATAGTCAAGACATTTAAATTCAACATCATACCAACCCAATCAATCTTAATATAAGGTATAATTCAATACAACATCATCACTTAATCCCAAGTAACCATAATTGAACTAAAGAGTTGAGATCACAAGGCTTACCAAATATTCTTAAAAATCCATCATCAATGGTTATAACATTAATTATTCAATTCAACCCAAATATGGGTATAACATCATCATACAATCGTAATTAACACAATAGAAAGATCAAATGCATCAACACTATTCCAATGAACTTCAATTCATAGCCTAGAGTTAAGGGAATAGGGTTCATCATTAATTTTTGAAGAAATATATCAAATCCCAACAACACAGTACCCTACAAAGTCCATGAATGAATTCGAATAGATAAAACAAGTCTAACAATCAATACATTCTTCAATTCTTATAAATTCATAAGCAAGATCAAATATTTGGGGAATTGGGAAAAAAGGACATGATCTACATGAAATTGCATCAATTAATATCGATTAATCAACAATATACACCTTAAAGTCACAGTCAATCTCAATTTATCATCATTTTGATGTTTAGAAGAATACCCATTAGAATAGGAAAACCCTTGGAATGGGTGTTTTAGAAATCAACTTTGAGGGCACCTCTTGGGGAAAGGAGACCCAAGAGTGAATAACCTATACCTTAATGAATATTATTCTAATAAATTCAACCTAAATACTAGAGAAATAGGTCTTCTTCTTCAAGCTTTTTTCTTCCTTCAATGGATGATGAATAGAGAGAGAAACTATAGAGAGGAAAGAGCTTTTGGGTTTTGATTTGGGGATTTTATTTGAGTGAGTAACTTTGAGGGAAATATGATTGGAAATCAATATATATACCCCTCATTAAATACCAAAAAAACCCTCACATATGTTGACCCTTTAATGAAGCCAAGCTTCAAATCCAAATTTTGGATTTTCGTTGGGGAACAAGTCTGTGACACGGAGCTGTTCCCACGTGAATTTATAAACTAATTTTTGAGATAGTAGATTCCGCGAACTGCCCATGACGCGAACTTGAGGTTTGACCAAAAGCCACCCAAGTGTGTGACGTGTACTTGTTTCATCTATGTGTATTTCAGATACTTTTTTGGCATCTTGCCTAGCCAAGTTTGGGGTCCTTACGTGGACCCCTAAGGCAACTCTTGGGGGGTCGGATCGTAACATTTTTACTCTAAATACTTGGTTTTACCTATTTACATTTTACAAGTTTTAGACCTCATACACCACTCCAAAAACTTTCCGAAACCTAAGGACATTTCACTAGTTTAAGTAGACTAGCTTCCGGATGTCTTGAACGTTTCTTGTCGTTTTGATTCTTAAACATCCTAAACTACTTATATATATCATATATGGTCTTAAAACAGTGTCCTAACCCTTATAAGCTCATGTTAGGCTCTAGATTAGGTCTTGGAATTTTGGAGTATTATAGTAATATGGGTGTGTGGTGTAGATTCCCTAAATATTATATATGTGAGTTATTTATGACTTGAGATATGATGTATATATGTTGTGATCTTTTGAGAGTGTCTTCCTAAATACCATGTAAATTATGTGATCATGTTGACCAATACACACACCTATTGCATATCTATGAGTAGGATAGATTCATGGTGACTAAGCAAATTATAGTTCTCCTATACATCACTGTCTATTAACTATGCATGTAAGTTTATGATTAATGAAGTTATGAATATGTGTTCCTAGAGTTGTTTATGTGAAGGTAGATCTCACATATGTATGCACGTACACATTATTGTATGAATGGTAGACTTATGTGAACTGACATTCTCACATGAAGTAGGTTCTATGATGAAAGGACATTCTCATCTTAGAAACCTATGAGCTATATGGATGAAGGAGCAAATTCCTAAAGACATCTTTATAAATTAATGTACTAATGGCTTAAATATGTTTTAACAAAGGAGTTTGAGCTTACCACCAAGTGAACATGAAAAATAAGATTGGGGGCTTCACGTTTATGAAGTTTGGCTTCCCACAAGAGAACCTTCATGTTCAGTAAGTCTGGGTTCCCAACTTAGATGTTTTCTCATGAGATGGAAACCTTCAGGTCTAAAATGTCAATGTTTCTAGTAACAATCTCTTTGTTTCATAACTACGTGCCCCCGTAGGTTATAATATAGTGGATCCACTAGAATATATATTATGTATGAAGGTCCTACCTTGGAAGTAGCACCCTCTCTTTTTTGTGTAGGAGTAGAACACTGGATTGCATGTAGCTCACATGGTCTATTTCGGTTATTGCAATGTCTCCAAAAGTTAAGAAATGAACTAAGATAAGAATATGAACTCTAATCATAACTTATTGGGAAGGTTACTTAGTATAGGTAGGATTATGGACCCTACCCATGCATTGCACAAGTGAACTTCAACAAAGGATAAGATTAGGACCTTTATGAAAGTAAGACTTATGTTATGCATGTATGTTTTGTATGAATGCATGGGACTTTGTTATGTCAAGACATGAATTATGATTATTTTTTTGTGAATTTCACTTATGGATTCTAAATGAATTTACTTTTTATATGTTGGGTTATGGGACTCCATGTGTACATTGCACAAGTAAGCTTGTGAAGGGGTTGTGAGGGTAGTTTACCTATGATATGAACTGAATGAGTTATGACTATTGTTGTCGTAAAGGAATGAGTCCTTACATGATGCTATGAAGTATGTGTCCATATGTCTAACGATAAAGGAAAATGTTACGACTTGTTGAGTATGATATGCCTAGTCTAGGGTGACTTCTTAGGAACACTTGGTGTAAGTAGTATTATGGGATGCTACCTACACATTGCAATAGTGTGACTTGGAGGTTGTCGTAGGTGATGGTTATTATGTCAATCTTATGTCTTATGCTAATCTTGTGACCTTATGATTATATGTTTCTGTCTTGATGAAGCATATTTTTTGAAAGACTATCTTAGGTGACCTTAAGGTGATACATTGTACTAAGTACACTTGAGGGTTGCTTAAGATAAGAAGTCAAGGTGAAAGAGAGGTAATGAGTTGTATGTAATGGATGTGCCTCAACATGGGATAAGTGGCTTTATGTGTTATTGTGAATAGTATTCATGTCTACTTTATGCATATGAACTATGTTGTGGTTATTGTGTCGATGTTCACAAAGTTTACTAAAAATGCATGATGGATGATTTCTAACTAAATTTCCTCTTTAAATGCATGTTTTTGCATGGTTCTCATAGTTAGTGCATTCTTGTACTATTATCATTCTTCTCCATTTTTTTACACAAAGTGTAGGTAGTGATGGCTAGAGGATGTCTCCCGTCAAGTCCTGAGAGTACACCCTAGAAGTTAGGGCATCTTGAACCGAAACACGCCGTACTCGACCTTTCGGAGGTCTTGTACAAGCCCTTTGACATCATTCATTGCATACATGTGCGAAAAGTAGTGTGGAATTAAAACTTTTCACACGAAATAATAATAATTCAAACTATCTCTTTTATATAAACACATAATGATAGGATAAGTCTCAAAGTCGCTTTCATAGAGATACGAATATATTGGGACACGGTCCATACTTCATCATATAGAAAATAGATATATCTTTCAATAAGGAAATCTAAACATCAAGATGTCCTCAAATCTCGTGAGGACATATCAACTCTTTGCTTGAATGAACACTAATCCAAGCTTCCACTTTGAGACTCCTCTCAAATGCCACCTAAACCATAAGAGATAGACAAAATGTATGGAATTAGTGCAAACACTTGTACTATGTATGGCATACTGCATAAAATCATGATAAACGGACCTTTGTATGAAACTTGCTCTTTTTGAGAAAGCCTTTTAAGAAAAGTATAATAGTCACTTACAAGTCAACATATATGCATATAATTCACATTCCACAATAACATCACTTCAACCCATATAAACATATACACCTCGCACCTAAGACTTACTTAAAGAAGAGACCGCCCATACACCCTCTTCAAGCCTGCCTAAACAATCCTTAAGACTACCTGAGATAACATTGTTCCCTTTTACTTTCATTTAATCCCTACCTAAGGTTACTCCAAGATTCACCTAAGACAAGAGAGACCGCCTGTACACCCTCTTCAATCTTACCTAAGCAACCCTCAAAGCTACCCTTGATAGAGCACATTATAGTCACCATACATTAGCTAAATTCATAATCATCCATTAAGTCAATTACAAGACATTTCATTAATTAAAGACTTCACATGATGGTTTTAGAAGACCTATGGAACCTACACTCTAGTACTGTTAAATCCTACTTGTGCAATGTCTAGATAGAGCCCCATTGCACTACCTCAACGTTGTAGAACTTATCAAATACTGGAATATATCCCACATGATGAGAATAGCCAATAACAGACATAGACAATACTAGCTAGGCATGGAATCCGGAGTATACCCTACTCCAATGGAGGGTGTTCTACTTGTCAAGGGTAGAACTAGGACACATCCCATGTAGGCACATTGTTAATGAATATCATGATCTTTTATGCACTCTAGTATCCTTCTCAAGTAGAGATATATTGTACTGTAGTTTCCTTCTTAAGTAGATCTACAAACCATAACATATTCACTCGGTGCTAGCCTTTGTTCTCATTGAGGAAATTCATTAAAAAGGGGCATATGTAAAGGTACCATCTCTTAGTCATTACCTAGTTGTAATGCACCGACCAAAGATGGTTCCACTTGGGCTGTCACTCAATGGTCTATAAGGATACCTCATTCTTAACCGTCTTTCTATATAGAAGGTTCCACATATTAGTCATTCTTAGAAGGGCACCATTTTAGGTCTACCGATCCTAGAATTTCATTCAACATTCATCTTCATATCACATACAAGACAAAGGTACCTAAGCCTACTAGGTCAAGATGTTCATATTCAAAATGTACATGTATCAAGTAAGGGACACAACTCTACAAAGACAAGACACACACACATCCTCACATATATCATATTATTATATAAGCACATAGGCATAACCAACATCACCTATAGGTCATCCTATATACTACTATGTACTCATCAATATAGTCATCATAAGACTTTATAACCAAGTAGCAAGAATCATCCATCAACTCTAAGACTACACATAGAAGGACATAGTCATAATTTAACATGATCACCTAACATAATAAATAGAAGAACACATACTATCACCTTAATCAAAAGTAGATATATATTATCATACTTCCCATAATTTAATTATACAACTCATCATGATATATCAATTAGTGCCGACAAGGCCATGATCATTATAATACATAAAGTAATGCCGATGAGGCCATGTAATTCACAAGTAAAACATGGCACCACCATAATAGGTGGACCATACCAATCACAACATAATTGAATACCTACATTACATAAAGTAAAGACAATTAGGGCAGTGTACCACCAATCCATTCTCACCAACTAAATTCATAGTAATATCATCCAATACAATAGTCAAAGGACTTTACGCACGGTGATGATCATCAATTCAGTATAAAAATCGTAATACTCAATGAATCTAAATCAATTCAATATAGATTTATCAATATAATACATCCTATACATCAATTCAATAAAATTCTTACATCATTCAATAACTAATAGAAAACTACAGTAGAATTCATAAGCATCGAGACATTATCATAACATCCAATATATAGCCAAATTGAAGAGATTATGTTTTTCATAGGTGTATGAGTATAAAATAATCAAATTAACATCATTTAAATTCATAAAAAATTATTCAAAATGTTTAATGTAATAACCCATGGCTAGATCATAAAATTGGACAATTCAAGTTTTTGATCATCTTTGAAAAAAACATTGGAATTGACTCTTTCAAGAAAGATATTTCAAAGATGATACCTTAATTGTTATTAAAATTACCACAAGTTCGATGGAGAAAAACTTGAGAAATCTATCTTCTTCCTTGGAGCTTCTAAGCTTCAACAATGGAGTTTTAGAGAGAGTGAATGGAGAGGTTTGTTTTGAGTTGAGGGTTTAGCTTTGATTGGTGAGTTTAGGGGTTTAAAAGGCCTAAAAACGGTCAATAAGTCACCCCAAATTATCCAAAAGATCCCTAAACTTATTGGAAAATTTAATCAACTCAAATTTGACCTTACAAAGATGCAACGAAATATATGAGTTTACTGCGCATCGCTAAGGCACTTTCAAATCTTGTCTTTGGAAAATTTTGAGACAGAATGGTTTGTGAAATCCTTGCATTGAAGGGGAAGAAATTTTCCTACTGTGTGTCAGTTGCACGACACACATCCACCACATCATTCTGGCTGGCGCGGCAGCTTGACAGTCCCATGTTAGGGTCCTCTTTGGGGACCCTTTTGTTGGTCCCCGTGGCATCGTTCTCCAAAGTTATGACCCTTTGCATATTAGTCTACGCGTAGGAACTATTGGTACCCAATTTCACCTTCGAATCATCCCCCAAAACATAAAAAAATCACTACAACACCCTAATTCAATTTCGACTTGTTTTTGAATGTCTTGGACGTTCTTGGAAATTTAACCTCCAAACAATTCAAAAATTTATATACTGACTAAGAAAACTATTATTACCAATTTAATTACTTTATAACATCATGACACAAGTGTTAGGATCTAGTTCAACCTACCTCATTTTTGAGGGTGTAAGATTTCCTAAGTGAATAGATCTCCCAAGCTCAATGAAAGGGGTCCTTATGAATCAAGGATATTCCTATGTAAAGTGCTTATTCAAATTATGTAATATTTTAGATGTTATTTTATGTTGTTAAGGTTCATGTCCCTGTTCTATTCTGTTTAGTTGGGTCTTAAGTTGGCAAACGAGACTTAGAGTCTAATTATGTAATTACAAAATTATATCTATTTATATATATATATATATATATATATATGAATCTACAGTATGATGTTGTATGAAAAGTTTTGAACTTTTTGCTATTTTTATGTCTATGCAAAGAAAGATGTCTAAGGGATTGTATAAAATCTCTGAGAGGTCAAGTACGCCATGTTACTTCTAGGGGGTGATCCCCAATCATGACAAACTTGGTGTCAGAAATAGTTTATAGAAAGTAATTTTAGGTTCCAAATTCTCATATTGCCACGTCTATTAGAGTCCCGTTCATCGGTGGTGATTCGCGACACATCTAAGAGTGAGAGTCTATAGCACAATAGAGTTTCACTTTCTTCATTACCATTGTGCCATGCCATAGAGCTTAACTGCATATGATCTCTCTCTTATGTTTCCTTGTCTTGTGGCCTTTTAGATATGATTTCTTGGAAAGAATGATGTCTCAAGGCTTGAGTGAAAAAGGTGAGTTTTGATGCGTATTTTTGTTTTATGACTATTTGAGTATGCATGTAGATGAATTTGGAAGTTATTGATGTGATACCATTTAGTGCTATGCGTGACCTATGATGATTGAGATGTTATGCTTTGAAGTTATGATGTGATGTAGCTCTACTTTGAAAAGAGTTGCTATGGTATAATGAAGTCCTTTTCGGAATAATGATCTACTATATGGTTGTGCGCAATGATGTTATAATGATATGGAATAGGCTTGGAAGGTTGTGGAGAAATGAGATAAATAGTAAAAGATGAATGTTGTACTTTTTATATGAGTAATGCTTCATAGTTTCCCTTGTGTTGATTGGAGTCTTTTGTATAGCCTTTCTCCTAAGAAAGAAAAATGGTTTGTTGAACCTAGTAAGGTGATTGCGGAGTATGTTAGTTAATGGGAGAACCCATGTGACTAGTTGATTAGTTGTAATATGCCCTATCCTAAGAGTGGGAAAACAGGGGAAGAACGAGTTTTGTTCCCAAAGTTGGGGTTATGTATAACTCCAAGGTTAACTTGGAGAAAAGTATGTACCCCTTTACTCATAAGGATAAGAGTAGGATAGATATTGACTTACTTTAAAGTGTTTAGTTTTCTTCTAATTTAGATCACAAGTATGGTCAGATAAGGAGATTTCCTAGTTGATAGCTAGGTATTGTTGATTTTAAGATTCCACCAAAGGGTGATGATGTCACGGCCCGCATGTACACCCTAGAAATAAGGGCATTCTTGGGTCGTATCATGGCGTAATTGACCTCTGAAGGTCTTGTACTAGCCCTTAGACATCATTCAATGCATACATACGAAAAGTAGTGCGAAATTAAAACTTTTCATTCAAAAATATATAGAGGAAGTCATTTCATAAAATGCCTAACATATGTCTCAAAAATAATATATGACATTAGGTATACAATAATCTTAGGTCATGGCCCATAAAAGTCTCAAATAATTAAAAACATAAAGACAACATAGTGGTGGTAGTCTCGGATGCTATGAGGACTACCAAGTATTCACTTCTTGGAAAAATTGGAAACTCTACCCTTCATGCAGCTCAATCTCCTCAAGACCCTACATGGACAACATGTAGGCCAATACACATTAGTATGATATTGTACAAAGCGTGGAAACTAACATATACAAAACATAAGTTATCTCAAAGGGTTAGTTAATAATAGACATAATCATAAGAGATAAAGGCATAAGCATAACATAAATATCATAAGCCTGTTAAATCATCGTAAATCATTTAAGTGCTCATACTAAAATCATTGTCCGTATTACTCAAATGAAATAACTTAAAATACACCTCCAAGTACACTAGTGCAAGGCTAAGGTAGTATACCATGCTACTACCAAAGCTAAGTACTTCTCTTTGATCATCCTTGATCATAGTCCACTTTCATAATTAATACCTAAGTTCCTCATAACATATGAGCACTATTACCCTAGGCCACCCCAAAGCACATTTGTGCAAGGCATGTGAAGCATCCCATACTACGTCAAACAGTAAGTATATCTTGAAGTCACCCTATCTAGTTTAATTTCATCTTAAGAATCTCTAGTAGACCTAGGTTATTCATAATAAAGAGAATTATACCCTTATGATATGTCAAAACATGTTTGTGCAATGTACATAAGTCAGCCCATACTACCTCACATACTAAGTCTATCTTGAAATTATCCTTAACATGTCCACCTTTCATAACCTTATCATTACATAACTTTCATTTTTTGATAAGATTATCTCATCTTTAGTCTACTTTACTAGGAAAGGCAACTCTAGTCCAATCTTATCTTCAATCTCATCTTCTTTGATGACCTTAATTTATACCTTATGCAATTCACTTACGATGCCCCATCACACTATTCATGTAGGGTACTACTTTTGGATCATTTCACTATTACTTCTTATTGTGTAGCCTAGCCCCTATCTTTATCTTTTGAACATTATGAGATACTTCTTTAAGTGTGTCTAAGTTCCTTAATCGTATGGATCCTACAAGATACTTTTTAAGCTATGTCTTCATCCCTTAATAAACATGAACACTACGAGATATCCCTTGGACATGTCTAAGTTCATTCACACATTATAAACACTACGAGATGACCCTTAGGCATGTCTAAGTTCATTCTTTGCTTTGAACATTATGACATGCTTCTCAAGCACGTCTAAGTTCATAGGATATGGAAATCTCTACTAGGATACCTTGACTAAACTACGTGAAGGACTCCCGCCTCATGTGACCTACTTGGATAGTCATCACAACTACTAGGTGTGGCTCTCCTTTCTACTTGGAGTCCGGACCCTTGCTAGACTATCCGTCTCACTTTGCATATCCACTAAGAGTCAATCATATACTCCATGGTTTTCTTGTTAAGCCTTGATAAACACTTTTCTGTCATGGAGGGATGTCCTTGACAATCTCATCCTTAAGGGTCATTATTCTTCAATTCCTATTATCTTAATTCATAGGTATATTTTTGGATCTTATAGACTTAGATTTCTTTTCTCATTGTCCATTAGTAGGAAACATCATCACAGTCATACTCATTATGAAATTACCTACACAGCCCTAGCCACCAATGCCTATAAGCCCTATAAATGACTACTACGTTTAGTGTAACACTGATGTACCGTGGTTTCACGTTACTTTCAATGTTTTTTCCTTAAGTTTCGTGTGTGTCAAAAGCCTTTTTGTATTAGTTTTAATGTATTTTTCTTTTTGTTTGCACGAAATATGTCTAGGATGAAACGTGGAACAGTTGTGCTAGAATTGTAGAAGTGACGACCTACGGAGCCATCGACGGTCCGTAGGTGGCCACCGTCGTATGAAGGAAATATTGTTAAAGGAAGATCAGGGAATTTTGACAAAGTGTGGGTCTACGAAGGCTCTCGATAGACTGTCACCTCCACGACGGACCGTCCTACACATCTATCATCGTTAATAGAAAGTAGTTGCAGTACCCAACTTGAAAATATTGTAAGTGTGGAGAAACGGAAGCCATCGATCGATCGTCATGCTCTCAACGTACAGTCATCCTTGTCCATCAATGGTAATAGAGTTAAAGAAGAAATAAGTTGAAAAAGAGTCTAAGCGTGGAACGATGGGGAGCCTCGACGGTCCGTCTGTCCGGTCATCGACTCAGACGCGGTTTTTGGGCAGATCCTTAATAGATTTCCCTCTTTTGCTAGGACTATATTATTATAAATGCTTGTAAAAACCTCATTTTTGATGTTAGACTCTTGGGTATTTTTCAGATATTGTTCTATTTGTGAACTTGTGATTTTTGGAAATTATTTTATTTTCCGAAAATCGTTTATTGCAAGCTTATTGATTAATTCAAGTAATTTTCTGGTTTTTCTTCAATCTCATCAGAGTAAGTGCATGAATTAATATCAAACTAATGTGAATTGTGTGAATATTACCATGGGTAACTAAATCCATAGCTAGGGTTGTGGAAACAATGGGTAATTCACAACGTAAAAACTAGTTAAAATAATAATCCTAGAGTAGTGTCTTGCATTTATTTATAATTCTTTCGTTTAGAAGTCTTTTTAACGAGTGCACGCGTTAGAACTCATCTTGTTGCTACTTACACTACCAAGGAGGTAGATAATAAGAGAAGAATTATCAACATAGATTTAGTATACACTATCTAATAGGCTAGTATCGATTGGTGCGAAGTAACAACTAAGCCAAACATTAATTATTATGCATAATATGAGGTAAAGGTAAGGTTTAGTAAAGCATACACACGTAGCCGGACAAGGGTGCAGAGTGAAATTTTCTAGTTGCTGCACCAAGGAATTAGGAATACATAACTTACCACTTTGCATGCAAGAAACTAGGAAAGGATTGTTATAGCAAGAATTACCGCATTATGAACATGTGGGGAACCCTTAAGCCCTAGTTACTCTAATTACATGATAAAAATCGAATCTTTAAACATGTCACTTGTTTATTTAGAAATACCTAATTACATTTATTGCTTAAAAAACCCCTGTTTGTTACTTGTTTTCGGAAAGGACTTGACTCAATAGAGGTAATAATAGGTTAAAGTTAAGCCTAAATCACTTTCCTCGTGGGATCGACCCCAACCTTATAGTTAGGTTCTTTACTTGATACGACCTCTTATACTTCTTTTCGAGAAATAAATTTGAGTGTATCGAATTTTGGCGCCGCTACCGGGGAAAGTGGATTTTAGATTAACATTAAGCTTATTACCAATGTTTAGTAAACATTTTCCTAATTTTTGTTTTTCTCTCTTTTTTTTGTCTCTTGCATATCTAACTTCCGTGTATGCCAAGTACGCGGATTAGAGGAGATCCCATACTCTCACTCTACCCCAAACTAGAGCATATAATGCGTAGAATGAACCGAAATTTGGGTATTCTCAATGATGATCACAACCTAGAACTTCCACCACCGGTTGATGCGCATGATTAAATGAAAATCATGGGGAAGGTGAAATACGGAGGCAACTTTCCGCTCAACTCCCTCAAGAGTATTATAGGAGATATGATAATATTACTGACTTTGACGGGCCACATACCTTGCCTCCCTTAACACACGGGCATACTTTTGTGGTAACTATTAGTCTCATGCAAATGCTCACCGCTAGATGTTTGTTTTTAGGTCTACCTTCTGAGGATCCACATGATCACATCGTCAAGGTGAGGTTGGTGTGTAAGAGTTGTGTAGGGAGGCCTGATTTGAATAAGGACGTAATTGGGTTGAGAGTGTTTCCTCACTCACTGACGGGAGAGGCCGCTATATGGTTTACCGAACTCCCCTATAACTCAATATACACTTAGAATCAATTGAGTGTTGTGTTCTTAGCATGTTATTACCTGGCGTATAAGAAGCTAAACCACAATGATAGGGTGAACAACTTTGTGGCATTACCGGGAGAATCAGTCAGTAGTTCTTGGGACAGGTTCACTTCGTTCTTGAGAAGTGTCCCCAATCACCGTATCGATGATGAGTCACTGAAAGAGTACTTCTATCAGGGACAAGATAATAATAATAAAACTGTACTGCAAACGATAGCGGGTGGTTCATATGGGGAGTGTCCTTACGTTGAGATTACTGAGAAGTTGGAGAAAATATCCCAAAATAATAAAGCTTGGAGCACTAGGAAGTCAGATACTGGGAGAAACACTTTGGTAGTGCAATCCGCACACAACCCAGCCACAGATGAGATTCGTGAAGAAATGGCTCAAATGAGAACTGAGCTTGGTCGGATGTTGAAACACATCATTGGGGGTGCAGAAAAGGTAAATACAGTGAACTACTTTTCTAAACCACCACCGCCAACTGATGAGTATTACTATGAAGAGGATTCTTATGCAGTAAATGAGCAGACGAGGGGTTTCTGACAAAACGCCCAAGGCTCCAATTAGGAGAATTGGCATCAAGGTCAAGGAAATCAAGGTCGAAACTATGGTAATTACAACCGAGAGGGTCATTATGTCCAAGATGGGAATTACAACCGCGATAATAACTTCAATCGGTGTAACTATGGTAAAAGAAATGATAGGAGTGGGCCCTATGTTCCACCTCAAATTCGTGAAGTTTCTCCTAGGGATGGTGGAGGTAGTATGGCACGAGTTGAGGATATGTTGCAGAATATGAGGAGGAGGTTTGATGCTAGTTATGAGCACTAAAGAGTTGAGGAGTGACTTAGCGATTATAGGGAAAAAAGTTGATGCACATGCAATCTCGATCAAGCATCTTGAGTTGCAAATGGCCCAACTATCTTCGAATGTGAATCCACACCAATCGGGCACTCTTCCTAGCAATATTGTCCAAAATCCGAAAAATGATGGACATTGTATGGAAGTCACAACTCGAAGTGGTAAGCAAACCATTGACCCACCGACGTCGTCTGGTGTAGAAAATGTGATAAGAGGTGATGATGAGGTAATGGAGGTTAGTGGTGAGTTAGACGACAAAATGGGAAAGAAGCTGAGGTACCCCAAAAGGTGACCCCCATGCCTACACCACCACCTCTATTCCCACAGAGGTTAGTGAAAAAGATCGAGGATGGTAAATACCATCATTTTATCACTATGCTCAAACAGCTTTTTATCAATGTCCCTTTGATAGAATCTCTTGCACAAATGCCCGGTTATCCCAAGTTCATGAAAGATATGGTCACTAAGAAAAGATCGGTCATTTTTTATGATAATGATATAATGCAACATTGTAGTGCTATTGATACAAGGTCTATTGTGCAAAATAAAGAAAATTCGGGTGCCTTCACTATTTCATGTACAATCAGGTTGTTACACTTGTCGAAAGCATTATGTGATCTTGGGGAAGGCATAAATATCATGACTCTTTATATTTACAAGAAGTTGGGTTTGGGTGACCCAAATCCCATTGCGATATGGCTACTGATGGCTGATTGAACGTTGAAGCGGCCTATTTGGATACTCCACAATGTGTTAGTAAAGGTGAAGTCACTCATATTTCCGGACGATTTTGTTATTCTATATTGTGAAGTTGATTTTGAGGTACCTATTATTCTTGGGAGGTCATTCCTTGCTACAGGTAGAGCCTTGGTTTATAGGAGAAAGGGAAAATGAAATTTCAGTTGAACAATGAAGAAGTGACTTTCAACATTTGTAGGTTCATGAAGTGGTGAGATCCAAACGGTATCTTCCATAACTTACAGGGTTGAAAAGTCATCTCAGGTACAAATAGAAGAGTGTCTAGGTTTGGAAGCACTAGTAGCAGTGATCATGAATTTTGATAGTGATTGTATTGAAAAGTATAGATCATTGGTCGCGGAACTTGATCGAGGTTACGTTTGGTTTAAACCAAAGAAGTTGGAGTTAGATATGAAGCATCGTGAGTATCCACCCACGAAACCATCTATAAAAGAGGCTCCAAAAGTTGAACTGAAGGCTCTACCACCTCATCTGAGGTATGTCTTCTTGGGAAAAGGTGACACTTTACCGATAATAATTGCATCAGATTTGAATGTGCATCAAGTATAGAGTTTTGTGGAGGTGTTAAAAGGGTTCAGAAGAGCTATTGGGTGGACTATTACGGACATTATTGGGATCCCTCCCAGGATTTTTTCACATAAAAAATCCAACTCATGCCCGATCATAAGCCAAGTATTGAGCACCAGAGACATATAAATTCGCCTATGAAAGAGGTGGTGAAGAAGGAAATAATTAAGTGGTTGGATGCTGCAGTGATATATCCAATCGCCGATAGTAGTTGGGTATGCCCTTTTTAGTGTGTACCTAAGAAAGGGGGAATGATTGTGGTCCCCAATGAGAAAAATAAGCTTGTTCCGATGAGGCCAGTTACTAGATGGAGGGTATGCATGGATTACCAGAATTTAAATGTGGACCGAGAAGGACCATTTTCCTATGACCATCATGGATCAGATGTTGGATAGACTTGAAGAAAATGGGTGGTACTATTTTCTTGATGGATATTCGGGTTATAATCAAATTTATTTTGCACCTGGAGATCAAGAAAAAACCACCTTTACTTGTCCTTATGTGACCTCGTGTTCAAGATAATGTTGTTTAGGTTATGAAATGCACCAGCCACATTTCAGAGATGTATGATGTCAATATTCTCCGATATGGTGGAGGACACTATTGAGGTGTTTATGGATGATTTTTCAGTGGTTGGTGACTCCTTTGAGCGGTGTTTGAGTCATTTGTCCGAGGTTCTTAAGAGGTGTGAAGATTTCAACCTTTTGCTAAATTGGGAAAAATGTCACTTCATGTTGAAAGAAGGTATTGTATTGGGTCATCGCATTTCACAGAAGCGTATAGAGTTTGATCAAGCTAAAGTTGAAGTGATAAAGGGACTACCTCCACTCATATCTATAAAAGGTGTAAGAAGTTTTCTTGGGCATGCAGGCTTTTACCGACGGTTCATAACGGATTTTTCAAAAATTGGACATCCTTTGTACAAGTTGCTTTAGAAAGAGTGTAACTTTCATTTTGATGAATCTTGTCTTTAAGAATTTGGTGAGTGCAATTAAAAGTTGGTGTCTGCACCTATAAACATTTCTCCGGATTGGAGCAAGCCTTTTGAGGTGATATGTGATGCGAGTGGGGTTGCTCTTGGTGTGGTATTGGGACAAAGAAAGGAAAAAATCCTTCATCCCATTTACTATGCTAGTAAAACCCTTAATGAAGCCCAAAAGAACTACGCTATGACTGAACAAGAGCTCCTTGTAGTAGTCTTTGCCTTCGAGAAATTTTGCTCCTATTTGCTTGGTACGAGGGTTATAGTCCATACTGATCATTCTGCTTTGAGATATTTAATGGCAAAGAAGGATGCGAAACCGAGTGTGATTCGTTGGGTATTACTATTGCAAGAATTTGACTTTGAGGTGAAAGATAGAAAAGGGACCGAAAATCAAGTTGCTGATCACTTGTCCCAGTTAGAAGATGAAGCAATTAGGGAGTTAGGTGAAAAGGCTGAACTTGATGATACTTTCCCTGATGAGCATGTACTGGTTGCCTCGCTTGACTTGATTCCATAGTTCGAAGATTTTGCAAATTATCTACGTACTGATATCGTCCCACCCGACTTGTCCTTTCGTCAAAGGAAAAGGTTCATGCATGATGTGAAAAATTTCTTTTGGGATGAGACATACTTATATAGGAGTTGTGCCGATGGTCTTATTTGGCGTTGTGTGCAAGAAGTTGAGATGTTGAGTGTTTTGGATGCATATCATTCTTCGCATGTAGGTGGGCATCATAGTGGTATCCAAACTGCTCACAAGATCTTGCAATGTGGATACTATTTGCAAACCATCCACCAAGATTCTCATGAGTTCGCCAAGGCATGTGATAGATGCCAAAGAGATGGTGGCATTTAGAGAAAGCAAGAGCTCCCTTTAAATCCCATTCTTGTGATTGAATTGTTTGATGTGTGGGGTACTGACTTTATGGGCCCTTTTGTGAGTTCTCATGGGATGAAGTACATTCTTGTAGCAATCTATTATGTATCAAAATGGGTAGAAGCTATCACACTTGTGAATAATAAAGGTAAAAGTGTCATCGCGTTCATATTTTCTAGATTTGGCACCCCAAGGGCTATTATCAGTGATGGGGGTCCAAGTTTTGCAACTGTGTAAGGGATTATTTGGAAAATATGGGGTTCGCCTTAATTTGGCCACTCCTTACTATCCTCAAACTAGTGGGCAAGTTGAGGTGTCAAAGAAGGAGATTAAGCAGATTTTGGCAAAAATCTTTAATGCTAGTAGAATGGATTGGTCAAGGAGGCTTGATGATGCTCTTTGGTCCTACCATATAGCATACATGACTCCCATAAATATGTCCCCATACCAACTTGTATATAGGAAGGCTTGTTACTTACCGGTTGAATCAGGGCGTAAGTTCTTGTGGGCGATGAAGAAGTTGAAAATGGAATGGAATGAAGCTGCGGAACAGAGGTTAAACTGGTTGAATGATCTTGATAAATTTCTCTTTAAGGCATATGAAAGTTCATCCCTCTACAAAGAAAGATAAAGAAGTACCATGACCAAAAGATTGAGAAGCGCAATTTTTTTGTTGGGGATTTGGTGCTTTTGTTCAATTTTAGGTTGCGTTTGTTTCCGAGAAAAATCAAGTACAAATGGACTGGTTCCTATTTGATCACCCAACTATTCCCTCATGGTGAAGTTGAGCTGGATAACAAGGAGGGTGTGAGATTCAAGGTGAACGGGCAGCGAATCAAAATCTATTTCTAGGGCATGCTGAAATGACGAAGGAAGTGATCGAGGCATACCATCTTGATGAAATCTGAGTAATCAAGAGTCCTCCGTCGTGCCGCGACGTTAAATCAAGCGTTGATTAGGAGACAACCCAATATGTATCCTCTAGCCAACAGTAGGTTTTTCATTATTTTTTAGGCATAGTTTCATTGTTTATTCTTTTATTACTTATGTCTTGTGTGAATGTTCCTGTATTTTTCTTTAGAAGTGTTGGCTAGAGCGTAGAGTAGGATCTGTATCAAAAAGTGTCCAGAAAACACAAAAAGATTTTCTTAATGGGTGTTAAATGTGCAGGGACCAAATCACCAGAAATCTGCAGAAAATTGGTTTGGTGCACTCATTGACGGACCATCGGTAGGATCTGTCGTGCCCAGGTATGTTCTTTAAATTTTTCTAAGTTAGGGAATTGTCGACGGAGGGGTCGACGGACCGTTGACCGACTTACGGTCCTTCGATGGGAATCGTCGATCACTCACTCACCAACCTGACCCGACCCGTCCGGCTACATATTAAAAGTTTCTAAACACTTTAGTTCACATAACCCCCATAATTGTTTTCCTCCCTATTTCCTCTCATTTTCCTCCACTTCCTGACCCATTCACTCCCATTCCATCATCAGATTACCACACTTCCCCCACTTCCACACAATCCATTCTCTCCCAAAATCTCCCATTTTCTTGAGTTCCAGTAGCAGTCGGTGTTCGTGGTGGTTGTTGTTGCTATTCAATTACTAGTGTTCATACTCTTTCTCCTCTACTACAGATGTCAGGTATGTTTTATTAGCTGCAAGATTTACTTTTGTTAATATTCCTGATTACAGAGATGTTTAACTGTTTGGGTACTTAATTTTGGACCATTTTGCATGCTAAATCTTACAAAATTCCTCAGTCCCTTAGAACAATGAAATTCAAAGAGATGGGGGTGTATTGTAAAAAAAATAGCATGTGTTTGCATGATTATGTTCTTGACTTAGGGTTTGATAGGCTGTCAAAAATGCAAGTTAAAACTAGGAAAATTCATGCACAACGAATGAAGTGATGCTGGATAAATGCTTAGTAAACTTAGGATTCTAAGAATACTTCAAATTAGTATGATAGGGTACAAAATTTGCTGCAGTGTTGTGTTCCCTGAAGGTCAATTCGATACCCTGTCAGTCCCTTGATGGACTGTCGTTGGGGTCCGTCAACCCCAACTTCTCAAGTTTACTCTAAGTATCCGCCGATGGACCCATATGACAGACCGTCGTCCCTTCGACGGTCCGTCCTGCACAACCGTCGACGGTGTCAAAACTTTTACTTCTGATTTTTTATAAAATTAATCTAAGTGTGCGGTGATAGACCTCTATGACAAAATGTCGTCCTGTCGACAATCCGTCCTGCACAACCGTCGACGGTGTAAGAACCTTTGTTTCTGATATTTTTATAATTTCTTCTAAGTGTCCCGCAACAGACCCTCATGACGGACCTTCGACGGTCCGTCCTGCACAACCGTCAATTGTGTCAGAACCTTTGTTTCTAACATTTTTATAATTTCTTCCAAGTGTCCTGCAACGGACCCTTATGACGGACCGTCGTCCCTTCGACAATCCATCCTTCACAACCATCGATGGTGTCAGAACCTTTGTTTATGACATTTTTATAATTTCTTCTAAGTGTCACGCGACGGACCCTCGTGACGGACCATCGTGCCTTCGATGGTCCTTCCTACACAACCGTCGACACTGCCAGAACCTTTGTTTTTATGCTTTAAAAATTGTTTGTAAGTGTCCCTCGACGGACCCCCATGATGTACCGTCATGCGTTCGATGGACCGTCGATGGGTTCCGTCCTGCACTCTGTACTTCTTCACTGTCACTCTTTTTCTATGTTTTGTTGCATCCACTGGTACTAACTACTTCTCTTTGAAGGTACAAATGGCATCTAAACATGACTGTGTCTACTCACGAAGGCATTCCAAGTCAGTCGCCCCATCGAACTGGCTTATCATAGGCTCAGATGATAAGCGTGACCCAGAGTACGTGCCACCACTCACCGGCACTCCTATCCATGCTGCCCGCCCCACTATAGCCACGCCCACAAGGATGGAGCCCGGTGTAGTCGCTGCCTCCCAGTCTGACTAGTAGTGCATACTGAGTGGCACACCTTCAGGGTTGGCTACACAGTACGAGGAAGCGTCTGGCTCCGTGGAGCATCCGGTTCTGATGAAGCTTCCCGCTCTGTGAAGTATTCCGGATCGAAGGAGGCTTCTTCTTACGCTTCGTCTAATGAGGCTGCTAGTGCTGACTCTATTACAGCACCCTAGACTGGTGTCCCCGCTCCGTCTTCTTATCATCCCAATCGATGGTCTGTCGAGAGGACATATCAAATCTACACTGATGCTAATATGCCCAATGACAAGGGGGTCATGACCCGGACCCTGACACTAGCGGCGGATTCTCAACGGAAGTATTCCCACCATGTCGGCCATTCATTAGTTATTCACCCGACATCATCTTGAGTGGACGGCTAGAAATGTAGGCTGGTATAGCGAGGAGATGGTCCAAGAGTTCTACGCCTCCTATGCGGCGACTCTCCGATCTCAGCTGGACAGGCGGGCAGCCCCCGCTAAGCATGCACCGTTGGATTACGTTTGAGTCCACGACAAGTGGGTTGACATTTCCCTGCAGGCCATCCACAGATTTTTCTATGGCGCGGATGTTGATGCCACTCGAACCCCTCAACGCCGAGTTTGACTATAAGTAGAAATTGATCAAAGATGGTCGGATCCAGTGTGAGCCAGAGGTGACATAGACCACTAAGAAGTGGATGGAACCTCACCTTCACAGCCAAGTTCATATGGCTATTGGTCCAATACTGCCTTTCTCCCACTGCTGCTGATAATATTGTAACCTGGGATTATACAGTGCTGATGGCTACCATGATTTTGGTGTTCGAAGTGGACTTCGCATGTCTATTATAGGCGATGATGCACAAAAGGGCCTTTAAGTCCACTATTAGTTACCCATTCCCGTGCATGGTTTTTGCATTGTTTAGGTCTGCAGGAGTGCACGTATGGCACAGTTATGTGATCAAGACCCCACCTTTCCAGGTTTATATCGATCTCATCCGGGATGAGGACAATGAGTTAGCTCCCAACAGAGGTCCTCGTATAGAGGTGCATCCGCTACGTGAGAACCTGGAAGCCACGATAAAGCAGGTCCAAGGGGCTAATCCGGCTACATCTGTGCCTACCGACAGCACTCCGGTCGAGTCTATCCAGGGTGGTAGCAGCGCCCCGAACTCCTCCCTCTCTATCCCATCTTTTACACTGGTCCTGCTTACTAGGGTCTAGAAACTAGAGGAGCAAATGGCCACACTTTTGCATCACATCCAGCCTTTGATGCAGAGGTCCATTATTGAGGCAGAAGAGCGCATAGAAAGGAAGATGTCCCAGCACACTGAGAGGAAGATCATTGAGGTCCACCAATATTTGGACATCTTTGAGCTATGAGTTCTCGCTCGTCCAGCCCCTACAGTGGATGTATAACTCTACAGGCTGCTGTGGAGAGTCTAAGAGCCAACTTTGACACTATACTAGAGACTCGGGTGCCTGAGTCTGAGGCCCCTTCTGTGCAGCTTGTTGAGGACACGGTGATGGCTACCCTGTTCGCAACTACTGATATTCCGCCACCTCCACCACGAGAGCATTCCAAGAGGCACCGGACATGAGGATGAGCCTCGGGCTCAGAAGAAGGAGCGCTATGAGTTTGATTGATGAGAAGGCCCGCCAATTGAGCGTTATCCAGGTGGGTGCTGGGGTGTCTAGTTCAAGAGTTGCTGAGGCCGAGAGGAGAACTAGTGATTATGTTTTCATTGCGGTGGACACTACTGGTGGTGTCCCTACTTCATAGGTGCGGTTCTAGGAAACCGGACTTGACAGCTTGTTGATAATCGGCGCTTTGCGCCTCAGGTTTGATTAACCTACCACTCTGTCGTATATACTTTAATGCATTGGGGACAATTTCATTATTTTTGTTGGGGTGGGGTAAATGGAAAGTGAGTGCTAGGATGAAGTTTGAGTATCCCAACTCATGATCCTCTCTTGGGTTTTTCTTGCATGTTTTCTTTTTCCCCAAGAGACTGGTTACTTTATTGTTGAACCGGCATGTTGGTATCTTTAGTACATGGTATAGAAATGTACTCTGAGGCATGATGGCTAAGCAAAATGATATCCATATTTTAAAAAAATGCTGCATAACTAGGCACAGTAACTGATAAATGTGTGGCTCTAAGCATGATATAGAGATACAGCACTGTATGACCCAAATCTAAAACTCGAACTAGGTTTTTTATAATTTTGTAGAGTATTGAGATGTCAAGTGAGTGTGAGGAAAATTTGAATATTGCACCATTGGTACTACGCTAGAACTTGCCTTGTTAGTCCTGCAAAATGTATGTCGTACTAGACAATTAGGAAAGGATCATAGGCCCTTGTTCAATATAGTCAATCTTTAGCCTAAAAAATATAAAACCGAATGAAATTAATCCCTTCTTGATCAAAATGATTTGAGCTTAAAATAGACCTTTGTTTTTCACCACAATTTATTTTTTCTGGGAACAATTTGTTGGCCCTGGTCCCTCTTTGGACAAGTGCACCTCAGCTTATGCTTTTACTTATTCCAAAAGCATCAGTTGAGGGTGGATAATGCAGAAAACAACCTTATCATGGCCTTGACCAAACGTTGGCTATTGTGTACCTTAACTCATGGCAAATCCATGAGTTGAGGGTGGCAATTATGAGGAATGCTCCAGAAAGTGTGGTTGAAATAACAAAGAGAGAGAAAGAACAAAAGAAAAGTGACTCAAAAAAAGTTGGAAGAAAAGCGAAAAAAATATATTTGAAAATGTGAAAATACAAGAAAGAAAAGAAAAGATTCACTTACACAAAAGAAGAAAGAAGGGAGAATAGCAAGGTGAAAGAATACAAGAAAATTAAGAAAAAGGGTAGAATAAAATGATGAAAAGGTACGACGCTTAACCATTATGTAAAGGAGGGAAATAAGTCACTAAAATACATCTAAATGTACCCTACCTGATCACGAGCCTAAGTTACTATCTAAAAAGTCCTATCGTGCTCCTAAGAGTCTATTATAGTGAACTTAAAGTAGTGAAAATAAGGGCAATCCTATGGCAATAAGTATAAATGAGGTGTGAAGTTGTTCTAAGAGTGACTGTTGAAAAAAAAATCCTTATACTCAAACTGAAATCACTATGTGAAAAATGAGGATCTTGTGTTTAAGTGAGGACACAAGTTGCAATACCGAAAAAATGGTACCTTGGTGAGTGATCAAAGAGGATAGGTGTCGGTGTGTGGTGAGTCTGTGTCATAGCTTGATCCGCATGAGCGATCCTAATAGTTATAGCATGCATAAACATCATAAAAATAATTGGGATTGATATCCAGATGACTGCGAAAGCTAAAATAAGGATACTCTTGTACAAAGATTTTGTGGTGAGTCGTAGTGTGTCGCTTGAGGACAAACAACGAATTTAAGTTGAGGGTGTGGATGTATCGTGGTTTCACGGTACTTTCAATGCTTTTTCCTTAAGTTTAGTGTGTGTTTAAGGATTTTGTGTATTAGTTTTTAATGTATTTTTCTCTTTGCTTGCAGGAAATCTATCAAGGATGAAAACATGGAAGTATTGTGCCGAAATCACAGAAGTGACGACCTACGCAGCCATCGAAGGTCCGTCGATCCCTCGACAGTCCATAGGTGGCCACCGTCGTATGAAGGAAATGCTGCTGAAGGATGATTGGGGAATTCAACTAAGTGTGGGTCTACAGAGGCTCTCAACGGACCGTCACCTCCATGACGGATCGTCCTACACATCCATCATCGTTAACAGAAAGTAGCTCCAGTACCCGACTTAAAAAGATTCTAAGTGTGGAAAAATGGAAGCCATTGATGGAACATCGTGCTCTCAATGGACAATCATCCTTGTCCGTCGATGGTAACAGTGAGTTGCAGAAGAAAGCAGCTGAAAAGAAGCTAAGTGTTGAACGACGGGGGGCCTAGATGGTCCGTCGATCTGGTCGTCGACTCAGACGCGGTTTTTGGGCGGATTTTCCTTAATTAGATTTCCCCTTTTTTTAGGACTCTATTATTATAAATAGTTGAAAAAACCTCGTTTTTTAGGTTAGAATCTTGGATATTTTTTAGATTTCATTGTTCTAGTTGTGAACTTGTGATTTTGGGAAATTCTTCTATTTTCCGGAAATCGTTTATTGCAAGCTTATTGATTAATTCAAGTAATTTTCTAGCTTTTCCTCAATCTCATTAAAGTAAGCGCATGAATTCTTATCAAACTAATATGAATTGTGTGATTATTAACATGTGTAACTAAATCCATAGCTAGGGTTGTGGGAACCATGGGTAATAACAAATTAAAAACTAGCTAAATAATAATCCTAGAATAGTGTCTTCCATGTATTGATAATTCTTTCATTTAGAAGTCTTTTTAATGAGTGCACGCATTAGAACTCATCTTGTTTCTACTTGCCGGACCAAGGAGGTAGATAATAAGAAATGAATTATCAACATAGATTTAGTATACACTATATAATAGGCTAGTATCGATTGGTGCGAAGTAGCAACTAAGCCAAACATTGATTATGATGCTTAATATGAGGTAAAGGTAAGGTTTACTAAAGCATACACACGTAGCCGGACCAAGGTGCGGAGTGAAATTTTCTAGTTGTCGTACCAAGGAATTAGGAATACATAACTTACCACTTTGCATGCAAGATACTAGGAAAGGATTCTTATAGCTAGAATTACTGCATTATGAACCTGTGGGGAACTCTTAAGCCCTAGTTACTCTCATTACTTGATAAAAATCAAATCTTTAAATATGTCACTTGTTTATTTTGAAATTGCTAATTACATTTATTGCTTAAAAATCCCCTGTTTGTTACTTGTTTTCTGAAAGGACTTGACTCAATAGAAGTAATAATAGGTTAAAGTTAAGTCTAAATCATTTTCAACGTGGGATCGACCCCAACCTCATAGTTGGGTTCTTTACTTGATACGACGGCTTATACTTCTTTTTGAAAAGTAAATTTGAGCGTATGAAACACCCCTAAGATACTAAACCATGATTTACATATCCATACATTACTATAATATGTTTTATACTCATTTTGGGAACTTGAAATTTTGTGATAGTTGAAAACTTGCTTAAAATAAATTATTATCGTAATTTAACGTATTATATGTGGGTACTTGCGTGATTATTTAATTATATTTACACGTATATTGGAAGTGTGGGTAAAAGGTTCATAAAAATGGGTATATATGTATGTTTTTTGGGCAGCCAAATATTTTCAGGGGTAGCCCCTTTTGGTAACATGTGTACATGTGATGAGAATCATTTTGTATCTATATATTTTACACCTCCTTTGGTTGATTTCATTTTCCTGAAGTGTAAGAACATTAAAACATTAGCTAAACAGTTGTTGTTTAAATTCAAGAGAAAAAGTAGCTCCTTTAAGCTAAATTCGACACAAACACAGTTCATCTTGATAAGTGAAAAAGAATTTCTTTTAATGCTGGATAGGGTTTGATAGTTTAATTATATTTCGTTCAATATAACTCTGTTTACAGTATATAAATATAATATGGAAAGATTATTCGTAGTTCTAAAAATCCTATGCTTATTGAAAACTCTAATTGTGCTGTTATGGATCGAAATATGGGACGCAACATAGGACAAGTTATGTCCAGCTACTGGAATTACATATCCTGTCTGTTTAACTGTTAGTATTGTAATTATATCTTTTTGTACAAAACGTATCTTGAGATGATTCTTGATTATTTGCAAGTTTAATAGATGTACCTACATCTTTTATGAAGGATATAAATTCCAATGTTTCCGTTTCCTGTTTTAAAATAATTTGCAAGATGAAATACTTTTGTTGGACAAAATCACTATTTTGGGAGCTTAATCGTATTTGTACAGGCTAGGCTTACTTGTGATGATTATCCTGTTTTACCTCGACATTATTGAGATACTAGGAATTAAATAATTTATTTAATTGTATTTTCAAGGTTGTATATACTCGTGAAAAAAGTTGAGGACCTTCATACATTGGTTGGTCTAAGGTCTGAACTCTTGAAGTCGTGTTGGACTGTTTCTTTGCTGAAGCGTTGAGGTTTGTTTGTAAACTTGTACTTATAAAATTTTTACTTACTGTATATATGAAAATTTATAATGGTACGTTGATTACCTCATTTCACTTTGCATTGTTTTGTTGTTGTCGTTTAACTTGCCCACTTGTACGGATTGTTTGATCACTTCGCATTCTTGTTGGGACTCTATCCTTTTTATGGTTGTGACTTTGTCACTGTTGGCATGCCTCTTGATTCAGATAATTTGCCATCTTAACTCTAGATTTTTAGTTCGTCTTTAAGTATAGGAGTTGTCCATTTTAAGTATGAACCAGAAAGCCATTCTTAATATGGTTCTTGGTTCTCTTGATTATTGGGCTTTGAGCCTTCTTGATACACGTCATCGGCCCTTCTTGTTTCTGCTCGTGCGTGGTGTGAATACATGATGTATATATTGGGAGAGTCTTGTTATTTAACCTCTTGGAAAATTGTGCTATGAACGTTATTGACATTTGGAGCTTTAATTATCAAACATGATACTCTTTTTATATTCATTACTTGATTTACTGATTATATTTCAATTATGCTACCCTTGACTTGAGAATGATGACTTAATGAATCTAAGGGTGTCGGATCTATAGTTTTGACACCACTAAGCTTTATGCTTATCGATAGTTGTTTCTATCGTAGGGAATGTTTGAGAGGACGGTTGAACTTGGTCATTAAATATGGAGACTTAGAAAGCCTTAAAGAAAGATCACACTTGCATATAGGCATATATGTGCCGGATCAATAGTTTTTACACCACTAATGTTTATGCTTATCGATAGTTGTTTCTATTGTAGGGAATGTTCGAGAGAACGGTTGAACTTGGTTATTGAAGATGGAGACTTTGAAAGCCTTAAAGAAAGATCAAACTTGCATATATATATATATATATA